>NC_086155.1:177056980-177361702 GCF_035149785.1 Candoia aspera | reverse complement strand
TCCAGCATTGAAATGCAATGAATTTAGGCTGCGTCCAAGACACAAGAGCAAGTCTGATGTAGTGGTTAAGGCATCAGGCTAGAAACTGGGAGACCGTGAGTTCTAGTCCCGCCTTAGGCACAAAGCCAGTTGGGTGACCTTGGGCCAGTCACTTTCTCTCAGCCCTAGGAAGGAGGCAAATGCAAGCCACTTCTGAAATCTTGCCAAGAAAACTGCAGGGACTTGTCCACCAGTTGCTGGGATTTGAAGGCACACACTCAAATACACCAAGACTCTATCCTACCTAAAGCAAAGGGTCACATGGAAACATCTCCAATTCTAGGTATGACAAATGTCCAAACTGGCAGTTGAAACTTCAACAGCATTCACTCTTGTACCAGTGAGAGGCAGGATAGTTAAGAGGCTGTCCTTCAATATCTTATGACCAGTCTCCTCTTGACAGAACCTACTACTGAGATAACAATGATAGGGCTGCTCTTTATTCTAGGTTACTAAAAAACTTTGCAGGTTACCAATTTCTGTGAGTTGATTTTATAGCAAGGCTGGGAGTTGGTTCCACTGGGCATGGAGAGAAAAAGTTAACCTTTCATGTTCCACCGAAGATTCTGATGATTTATGGGATTAATGTACCTGTGGCTTTTGCATATTCATTACCATGAATCAGCTTCTACATACCAGCCCATTTCATTATCCCTCACATCTTCCATGCTAAATCCAATCTTGACAACCAACAAGACAAGTCCTTGCATTTTCCATTTCACCAGCCAAGTCCTGAGGACAAACAATATTGCCAAATGCTCCAAACTACCAGAACTGGCAGGCCTCAAGAAATTTAACATCCACAGAGCAAAAGGGAGTTCAGTATTCCTTTGAGCCCTTGAATTCCAGCCAGTACAGTTTGTCAAATGTTATTATTTAAAAATAGTCTGTGGGAAAGCCCTGAGCACATGAAATATGTTTTAATTGTAATATTTGTTGTTTGGCCCTGGTAGGGACACAGCTAATACAGAAAATTATCTAAGAAAATCTGACGCACATCTTAAATCCTAATAACAACATAGACATCTACACATTATTAGGCAAATATGTAAGATTTCCACTTTCTCCTAGCAAATGTCTGTGCTTTTAACATACAGCTGACAGATTGAAATTCAACTATATGTTACTGACCTTTTTTCATATTACAAATATCACATCCTTTATCAAAGCAATAAATTATAACTTATTTGGGTTGGAGTATTGATTTTATATATTATTCATACTCCAGACTTTTCTAACGCATCAAGAGGGTTTTTTGTTTGTTTTTTGTTTTATCTTTATTTTAAAGAGGATTAAATGATATTTTTCCAAAGGAGAGAGAAGTGCTGAACTATTCTGAAGAAGGAATGGCAAACAATTCCTACAGGAAGGAAAAACTGGAAACATCTAAAAAGACTGTTGTGGATACACAGAGAGGTTTCTAAAATGCTGAAAAGAAAAAGGGACATGTATTAAAAATGGAAGAGGATAACATATTCAAAGAAGGATACAAGGCAGTTGCCATAAACTTTAGGGTCAAAACAGTTAAAGTGCTGAATGAGCTGAGGCTAACAAGAAATGACCAAAATGACCAAAAACCCAAACCAAACAAAACAAAACCTTTTTCAGGTACATCAGAAACAAAAGAAAAGACAAACAGGCTGAAACTCTGTTAAGAAGAGAAAGGGTAAATTGGTAATGGGTAATGGCAAGAAGGCAAATTCAGATTTTATATCTGTCTTCTCTCAAAAGGGAAAGGAAGCTGTACTGGCCATCATTTTGTCATTAGTAGAAGGAGGGAGGAGCAGCTCAAGGCTGACAAAGAGGGAATTAGGGACCATTTAGCTAATTTAATTGGATTCATGCCTCCAGGGCTAGAAGACTTACATATTATGTTATTGTAGGAACTAGCTGAGATGATGGCAGAAATGCTAACTATAATTAATAGCTTAATAGATTGGACAAATACTACAGTATAGCTTGATCTCAGGAAAGTATTTGATAAAAGCTGTCAACCAATAGAATAAGCTGCATCATGAAGTGGTATGTTCCCCTTCACTGGAGGTCTTCAGACAAAGGCTGGATAGCCACATATACAAAATTCCTTAGCAGATTCTGCACTGAGCAGAATGTTTGGACTTGCTGACTTCTGAGACCCCTTTCAACACTTTGACTCTACCATAAGGGTATATGCATATGTGTGTTTATATGCATACTTACAAGCATATACACCCATATAACAGCCAGATCTCCAAAATAATTGTGTAGCCCAAAGCTGTTTTTTTACTTCTTAATGATGTTTATTCAAGCAGAATTGCTGCTTCTCTTTACCAGTTGAAAAAATTGTATCTCTGTTCTTACGAACTGAAAGTAAGGCAGAGCTCCAGGTCCAGTTTGATGGTCTGTTGCATGCTATCAGGGATGGCACTGAAAGCCTTATTTCAAAAGTCTGTAATCAATTTGCAAGATTATCAAGCATGTATCCAGAAAGCTTTCTTTATGTACCCTCCAACACATAGTAGATAGTTTGTTATTCATGTAATAATTCTGGAGTCTACCTCTAAAGTGGATAATATGAGGATCTCCATATAGCCACCAAGATTATATTTAAAGTTTATCTTGTCCAAATGACATTCTGAAGAACATCAAGCAGACATAAAACTTCAGATTGCCTCCCATAAATTCCTTGTTTTTAGTTAATCCAAAGGACTCCAAAATATGCAGAAATATAATAATTAAAGCTGTATTTTCCTACTACTAGCACTTTGTATATAGGCCCTCCAATATAATCAAGGATTAAAGTAATCCTGATTTTGTAACAGTTTTTAATTAAATGATGTGATTTGTACTTTCTGGAGCCAATGACTGTTGAGTTATATAACTGAATCTGAAAGTTGCTTGACTTTTTTCACAAAGTTATGGGAAAATTTTGATGATTGGGAGCTGCACTTATCAGAGGATGAGGAATACTGTAGAAGCAATGAATTACTCAATGAATTTATTTTTAATACTGTCCCTTTCATATCACCACATTTCCACTTTGAAAATCCTACATTTGTCCTCACCACCAACCTCAAAAACCTTCAATTACTTTCTTGTCTCCATCTGGATCAGGTCCTGGAGTAAAAAGAAAACCCACTCCACAGAAAAAAGAAATAAAATAAATTGTCAGTATCCCCCCATTCCTATCTACATCCTTTTGTTATCATATATTTTTTCAACTGCATGAAAAATGTCCGTGGATGAACTGTGAAGCCCTCAAACCACTATTCGCCATTAAAAAAAAGAGCAGCTACAATGGCCAAAGCCTAAGAGGAAGGTCTCAATTCACTTTACAAATAATAATAATAATAATAACAACAACTACTACCATTACTACTACTTTGCTGCAGCATCAACTGTGCTACAGTTGAATTGGAAATTAATCCATTCAGCTTTGCAAATCATCAGACTAGTACAGATGTGTGGAGATACCCTACATTAATTGTATTTCAGACCTTAAATTACTGTTGAAAAAATGTATCAAGCTCCATTTAATATAGATAAAATATATCTGGTCACGAAACAATACAATTATTATTTTTTCTTGCCTTAGCTCCAAGGCAAAACAATCCTGTTTAAAGTGATACCCTCAAAATAAGGTAGGTATAAAAAAGAAGCAATTCATACCTTCTTTTTATTACTATGAAATATAAAACATCTGTTGGTTAAATCATTGTGCAGCTGTGGTGATTGAAACCCTCAAGAAGTGACTCAATCCACTATACCATCTGATCCTCTTAGCCACTCTTTCTAGTTCACTCTCTGAAATATTGATATTAAGCTTCTTAAAAGCGTAGCTACCAATTATGCCACAGGCTGAATTTGTTTCTTCTTGGTATAAACTTTTCCAGAAAATACCCAGTATGGAATTTGTGGAATGTGTACAGACACAATTGTCCACTTCGCAATTTTCTTCCAACACAAAATTCCTTGAACTTTTTCTAAGGATCAGAAGAGCTATCTTTCTGTGGCCATTTTTCAACTAATTTTCTGAGCTGTTACAACAAATTTATGCAACATCAGCAGTAATTTATGGTCATCTGTGAAATCTCTCCTTTCAACATTTGCTTCAGACTCAATAAATACTACATCCAGGCAGTCTGCTTACTTTTCCCTGAACCTGATCTGCCAATAAATGGTTAGGCACTTTAATGAAGCCAGCATTTCTGTTCCTCTACAGCAAGATTCTGAATATAGCATGGGGCCAATAACAAAATGTTGTAATCATAAAATTCCTAGAACTATTTTTGATGCATTCATACACACACACACACACACACACACACACACACACACATATTGTATATATATATGTTCTAGTTACACTATTAGGCGACCAGAGGAAAGTAAAATGGAATTCTTTATTTACAATACAACTATATACAATTGGTAATTGTCCTTGAATAATAGTTCAGTTCAATTCAAGTCCAACCGGGTAATGGTGGAGCGCTTGGTAAAACAGTGAAACCAGGTTCAGCTGGAGCACATGGTGAGGCAGCTGGACTGGACTTGACTGGGAATCACGGCAAGGCAGCAAGGCAGGACTCAACTGAGGACCGTGGCGAGGAGGCAAGACAGGACTCAGCAGGAACTGGTGGCAAGGTGACTGGGCTAGGCACAACTGGAGTTCACAGCCAGGCTGCACAACAGAACTCAGCTGGTGATGGTGGCATGGTGACTGGACCAGCCTCAGCTGGAGAACGTGGCAAAACCGCAAGGCAGAACTTGGCTGTGGATCACAATGGCAAGGCAACACGACTGGACTCAGCTGGAGCTCATCGCAGGGCAGCAAGACTTGACTGGGTTTCATGATGAGACAACAGGACTTGACCTGTCTGGACTTTGCAGCAAGGCGGCGAGACTCGATTTGAGTGAGCTTCAGGGCAAGGCGGCAGGGCTTGACTTGGCTGGGCTTCGTGGCAAGGTGACAAGGCAAGGGTCAGCTAGTGCTTGCTGCAAGGTAGCAAGGCAGGGCTCAAAAGGTTGGGAAGGCTCTGGTACTATAGCAGCTACAGGGCAGGGCTCCAAGAAGGTTTCTGGCTTTTCTTCTCCAGAAGAAGCTGTTAGCTCAGTGGAACATTTGTCTCTGGCAGCCCGGTCCTTGCGCTGGCTCCTTTTTATTTTGTTCCCTTTGTGCCGTTTTTCCTCCAGAGCCAACTGAGCTTCTTTTTGCTTGGCACGCTGTTTGGCTCGACTCTCCCTTGCACTGATTGGCGGCTTTGAATTCAGCTCCTGGTTTTGGCCAATCAGCTGCTCAGGACTTTCCCGCTCTGCTGAGTCACTCCAAGTTTCCATTTCCCCATTTTGTCTAGCATAGGTTTCAATTTCTCCTTCCTCAGCCTTAGAGTCAGGCTCAGCCCTTACACTATACACACACACACACACACAGAGAGAGAGAGAGAGAGAGAGAGAATGTGTGCGTGTGTGTGTGTGTCTGTGTATGTATATATTCTCACAAAGACTTCCAGTAGTAATAAAAGTACCTATTCCTTGTGCTAACCTGCCCAACTCCCCCCAACTTTAATAACATCACTGCTTCAATGACCGACCTTCCTGAAACCCTGAAAGACTCTCTCCAAATAAAAGAAATGCAGCCAACAGGAAAAACATGTTGCTCATCCTTGATTGTTCCATTATATGGCCAAATTCATTTCCTACTTGGTATTATAAATTCATCATACTCACTAGCTCACAGTATAAAAACCTGCAGACTGCAGGTAGCCCTTGGAGGCCTTAAGACCCCCCTCTTGCAGCAGCTCATACTGTCTCCCGTTCTCCCACCCATAAGACAACCACTCAGCTATTCCACGTACTCCCTGTCCCCACAGATTGCTGACTGGAGCTGGATGAATCAGCTTAATAGAGTGGGCCATGTAGGATTAATTCAACCACATGAAACATCCTGAAAGTTTAGGCAGGGTAATCATGATTTCAGGTAGCTTAATAAGGAATTGTTCTCTCTCTCTCCCTCTCTCTCTCTGTCTGTGTAAATTTTAAAGCAGGAAGACTTTTGCTAACTTAAAAGGCCTAATGGAAAAAAGTATTTAATTTATTGCTTGTACAAATTATACAAATTTGTAAAATCCTTTACTGTTAATTAAGGTGATAGGACTGAGTCTAAGGCCACTTTCATACCATCAATTTTCACTCCTTGATCTCTCAAAAGTCATTTGAGGTTGACTACTGCCTTCAAAATGTTAAACCCCCACAGCAGCCAGTCAGTGCTTCTTCCAGCTGACCAGCAGAAGAGTGCAAAGAATGGCATTAAATTAAGTCAGTGCCTCAATTCAAGCTACCATTGTTCCAAAGACTAAAAAACTTACTGTTATCTCCCCCAGGGAAAAAATGGGAAAGAAAGTAATTCCTATCACCTTCCCATCCTTCTAAAAATTATTTTTGGATACCATGCACACTTATCTGGTTGTAATAAAAATAATTTTAAAAAGATGACTGGTTGCTAAGCCACCATTCCACTTCTGCATTGAAAAGACCATATAAGAAAAGGCTGAGAAAGTGTGTCAAGCAAGAATTTTTGCCAGTAGGAAAATAAATTCTGTGATGCAAACAGAAAGACCACATTGCTGCTAAGCTAGAATTCAATCACTTCAGCTCCCAAATACCTCTTCTGAAATCTAATTGGTTGACTTGTTTATGAACTCCCATTGGCTTTATTAGAAAATTAAAAGATGATTTAGCATAACCTTGTGTTTGTTTGAAATGCTGCCCACTTGCTTAGAAATATAACAAGCATAAAATAAGAGCATGAAAAAATCAGGGGGCTAGACAGCATGAGACAGAGAATTGTCGCAAGTTTTCCCCTTGCTAAATAGCTGCTTTGTGACTACTCATAACCACTATTACAGCCATTTTGTGAGAACAGATATAACAGTACATCAAAATTTCACATTTGCCATCATACTTACCTACTACTGGCCATGGTATTATAGACTGCTAAAAATGTAGATGAATACACATGCATACACACACACACACACACATTTTAAATGTCTATATTCCTGCTAAATAATGTTGCCTTTTTTTAAAAAGAAAGAGAAAACTCTCTACATGTTTACATTATCTTTTTGTTAAAATGTTTTAAAATCTATTTTGTGAGCATTGCAATTGTTTATTTCATTAGATCCCTCATCTGTAATGTAGTCATTGACTATATAAATAACCTTATTAAAGCTGCAGATGTTTTTCCTCTGTCATAGCCAAAGCTCACTCACAACTAGGCTAGAAGTTGTCTTCTGTCTTCAGTTTACTGTCTAAAATTTCCTAAATAATTGCTTATTTAGGGCTCCATCCAGCACAAAGTTCATAGAGATTTCAGAGCTGTGTTGCCTTTCCTGTTTACCCATCTTCCACCATCTTCCACCTACCCTATTAAGCTAAAATTTTAAAAAAAGAATATTCCACAAACTTACTTTTGTTAATCAATTTAGCACAACATATTTTTAATTTTTTTTCACTGAAGCCAGAGGGATTCCCTTATCAGTAGGAAGTTTTAACCCCTGCTTCTGAAACTAAATGAGTATTTGAAATGAATCTGAATCTAAAAGCTGGATTACTCAGGGAACAGTCAGGGCAGTCAAGGCAGGGGCAGGGTGTTCATAAGGAGCTGGAAATTACAAATGAGTAGAGTGCTTATTTGGACACATTTACCTTTTACCTGTGTAATTAATTGGGCTCAGAGGAAAGGAACCCTAGTTTCTTATTTTTTGGGTAATGACTTACTTTTATAAGCCCAGTTCTAACTGAACAGTGAAGAATTTGCTCACTATGAGTTGAGACTCCAGAATTTCAGCTCCAATGATGTGAGAGACAATGGGAAGCAGGTGCAGAAGCTCCTTCCCATGGTTCCCACATCTAGGCTATACTGTCTTTCCTCAGGCTAACTGATCTCCTCTACTGCCTGCTTCCCGCAGTCTCCTACAAATGCGTTAAATTGTGCATTGGTGACATCACAAGTAAGGCCATTAACCAGGTATTTCACTGTAAAGGACTCTTAGATAGGCATCTAAGCAACCAGTCAAATGGATTGCTCCTCCCCACCCCCTCAACAAAAGCTGGCTTTAACTTCTCCAACACTTTGGGGTTCCCCAAGCATTCTTAATCCTATAGCATTTAATTTCAGTGTAAGCATATGATAGGCATGATCCAATTCCAGGCATGAATAGCAATATTGCAGGCAATACAGAGCAACACCAGATGGGAGGGCAGAGGAACAGGTATCAAGACTTGTAAGTATAACCTGGATAAGCAGGACTGTAATTGTCTTGATTCTGTAAGTCCTCACTTTCTTCATTTTGAGTCTGAGAACTTAGAAAAGCTTTCTTTGTCAAGAAAGTTAATATAGTGCTGACCTGCTGAACAGGTCAAGAACCAAGAACCAATTCAGCAGTACAGAAAGCTGGAAATTTCTAATCAGGTTAAAAGCCAAGACATGGTTAAAACAAATGAAAAGGCTTCAAATAAAATCAGAATCAAAAAGCAAAGCTGAGAGTCAGGCCAGGAGTCGAGGTAAACTGTGAACACAACGAAGTCAGAATATGATAGTGAGATTTTCTTTGTTTGTTTACAGCACTTATAACCCACCCCAAAGGACCCTGGATGGTACTCAACATCAAGCAAGAAGAATACAAAAACAGAATAATAAATCAGAACACTATCAAAACCAAAAAAAATGATCGCAGAAGGCAAAGATATAACCCCAAATAGATGCCCACAGTCAGTCAGCTGGGATGGAAAGCACATTGAATGAAACAGCTTTGACCTCTTTACAGAATTGCAGCAAGGCAGGGGAGATTCTTTTGATAGTGGTGGGATATAAATAAAGAACATTAAAAAGGGTGGGGACTATTAGAGGGAAGGCCTGTGGACACAAATAGAGGGAATTTTCAGCAGGCCTTCTTGTCTCAATGGTGATGCATGCCTGATGTATCTCGGTGTGGCACTGGTTAAAGCCCAAACAGTGACTGGCACTTTAAATGGATACCTGCTTTACACTAAACCATAAATACTGTGTTCACCCAATAGTCTAGAATCAAGCAAGTAGCTTAACACTATCACAAACGCAACCACTGTTGCCAGCAACCAGGAACTGAAGGCTTTAAATCCTGCACAAGGTTGTCAGTGCACATGATGATGATGATGATGATGATTTATTAAACATGTATGTTGCCTGACTCTCAATGTCTCAGGTTATAACAGAATTCCTTTCCGCAAGCAGGATCTGTAGAATTGCTCTAATAAATTTGGATTGTACTTTTTCCAAAGGTGTAAAACAGGAAGCTGAGGGTCCAAGCTGGGTCCCATAAAGAAGCTGTGCTAGTGACTTGGCCTGGAAAATCTTAATTGTGGCAGGGACATAGTATCCTCCTTTTGAGCGGAGAAATTTGAGAATGGCATTGGCTGATCTTTGGCCAGAGACAGCTGCATATTCACAGTGCACGTTCCTTGAGCCGGTGGCATGTATGACCACACCCAGATACTTAAAGGTGGTCACTTGTTCTAGACTGTGTCCATTAAGATACCATGGGTGAAGTCTTGGCCTTTTAGCAAAGGCCATAACCTTGGTTTTCTGGAAATTTATTTCCAGTTTATCATAATTACAGTACTGGAGCAAGGCTCACAAGGCTCTTTTAAGACCTACTGGTGTCCTAGAGAGGATTACTGCATCATCTGTGTACAGCAGCAGGGCGATGTTGTGATCCCCTATTTTTGGGGGGTGATAATTTGGTTTATGTATCCATTTTACCATATTGTTAATATAAAAGTTAAAGATCAGGGGGGCCAGAATGCACCCCTCTTTTACCCCCTTTAGGGCTTGGATCAACATCGAGAGAGAGCCTTGCATGTTACACCTGACCTTGAAAGTCGTCTTGGAATGTAAGGCACGTAATAAATGGAGAAGCCTACAATCAGTTGAAGCGACTTCCAGCCTCTCCCATAAGTTGGTCCTGGTAACGGAGTCAAAGGCACCTGGAGACAGGAATGACAAAGTTGAATCAAGAATCTGTATATCTTCCTTAAATCTATGGCTAAAACTTAATTTTTTTCCTCAAGGCCTTGCACCATTAATTCTCCAAGATAAATTCTCCTCTTCAAAGATCCTAGGCTGTTGAGTCCAGTCTTGTAAAATTAGGCTTTTCTCTATCCTCAATACTTGACTATTGAGGATAGAGAAAAGCCTAATTTTAAAAGGCAAAACAAAGCCTGAGAAAAAGGGTAGAGGACATGGAGAGGCAAGTGGACTTAAAGAAAGCCCCATCGTTCTTGGCTCCAGACTCTATTAGATATATTGCCACCCCTGCCAGATATCTTAGCCAGCTGGAGTCAGCGAATCACTGGAAAGCCTTCTCATTTGCACAATGCCATGTGCTCCCTTCAGCCGCCCTGGATGGCAAGCATAAAAAGATACCAATGGCTAAAAGGCTTTGTCCTTGTTATTCTGGAGAGGTAGAAACCACTGGAAATGTTGTTCTTCAGTGTTCATTTTATAAAGAGTTTCAAACAAAATTTATTTCCCTGATGATTATTAGATACCGTGGCCTCTCCAGCACCAACCATCTTCAGTTTCTGCTCAAAGATAAGCGGATCACAGTCACAGCACAGGTAGCTAGATTCTGTGCAGCAACACTAAAGATTCATCGAAACTTGCTGAATAATTTATCATAAACATTCTTATACAACTAATGCACTTAAACTTCAGATATTATCACTTAATTTAGTAGTCAATAATTAATAACTATAGGATGTCACAACTTAAGGAGTATTAATATACTGCAATATAGGCCACTTTCTTGATCGTATGTATAAATGATTGCTAGGCTGCTAAACTAAACTATGACATGGATTGTATTTCTTTTACTATATTTGAGAATTTTTATCGCACCCTTGTGCATTTTCAATTGTACTGGTCTATGACTGTAATAAAGATCATTGCATTTCATTTCACAAGCAGGATTTATATTATGTTTTAATCTTAAAGAGAATTTTTATAAAACGATGTATCACTGGTACATGACACCAGAGAAATTATCTAAAATGTATAAAGGCATTCTAAATGTATGTTGGAAATGTGAACAACATGAAGGGACATTCTATCATGCTTTGTGGACATGTAAAAAAGCTAAAAAAAAAATTGAATTCACATACAGGCATTGATACAGAGGATTTTAAAGATTAATATTCAATTGAAGCCAGAACTTTTCCTTTTAGAATTGATGGATACATAGTTAGAAAAGAGTCATGGAAGATTAGTTCAATGTATGATTACTGCAGTGGGAGTATTATATGCACAAAGATGGAAAGATCTGGCACTATCTACCATGGAGAAAGGGCTGATGAAATTGACAGAACTTGCTGGCCAAACTGACTTGTTTGATTAGAGAAAGGTAATGTCATGACCTCGTTGCAAGGCACAAAGAGCCTCACAATGTAGATCATGATCATCAAGGAATAGAGGAAGAAGATAATTAAAACAGGGATTAAAACAAGCACCCAAAGCACCCACACCCATGGACCCATATGCAGCTGAAAAGAAGGACATCGGAGGAGCAGAGATAAGCCACACCTGGTGCCCTGGAGGACACACCAGAATCGAGAAGACAAGAGAAGACACCCGGAAAACGCCCAGGCAGCAATCAAGGGTCCCATCAAGAGGGATTGGGACAATAGAGGGTGGAGGAGCCCGGGGTCATACAAGAGGGTATAAAATGGGCACCTCCACACCACACACCCCGTTCCCGTTTTTCGTTCTGTCAGCCATCATTCCAATAAACCAAAAATCCTTAATACCCATTAAGTGAGTCTGTGTCTTATTGCGAAGCGAGACTGACCCTGACAGGTAACTATTGACATTCATCAATGACTGGAAACCCCTTATGGACTTTTTGAGTAAAAAAGGAAATGATTTTATGATTTAATGACATTTTGATGATTAGAAAGGATAGATTATAGAAAGAAGGGAATTATGATGTAATATTAGAGAGAGAGGTTTGATTATAATTGTATGTATAGCTACCGAGAGGAAGATCAGCCATTTCTTTATATTGCTTTTCATGTTTTCTGTTCTTCTATTTTCTCTTTCTTTTTTCTATCACCTTTTTTCTTGGTCTCTTTTTTCCTTTCTTTTCTTTTCTCTTTCACATTTATTGTATCTTTTCCTTTGAAGGTATTTCTTATTATATGTGTAAAATCTTTTAATAAAAACTATTCTAGATAATAATTTTAAAAAACCTCCAGTCTCCTGAGGAGCCTTCTAGGGAAGCATGGCACAATGGGCTAACCCAAGGAATGGATACTATAGGTATCATTTGCCTTAGGCAGCAGGGCCTCCAAGTATTATCTCCTTACAAGTTCCTGTGCAATTGAATAAGCCAGACAGCTCTGTCCTGTGTAGGTTTACTCAAAGACTGGGATCACATATGCTAAGCTATGGTTTCTCTGTTTATTTATTAGATTTATATACCATTTCAATCTGATGGGACTCTTTTTTTTTTTCTAATTCATTCAATCATCCGATTCTCAGTGACTGCCTGGACTAGCCCCTGCAATTTTCTTGGCAAGATTTCAGAAGTGGTTTGCCATTGCCTTCTTCCTAGGGCTCAGAGAGAGTGACTTGCCCGAAGTCACCCAGCTGGCTTTGTGCCTAAGGCGAGACTAGAACTCCCAGTCTCCTGGTTTCTAGCCTGATGCCTTAACCACTAGAACAAACTGGCTTTCAAAAGCCTGCTTCCTAGGGCTTAGAGAGTGAGTGGCCCAAGGTCACCCAGCAGGCTTTGTGCTTAAGGTGGTACTAGAACTCATAGTCTCCCCCTTTCTAGCCTGATGCTTTAATCACTACACCAAACAAACACAGTGGGACTCTAAAGAAGTGTTTAACCATAGATTTTTAATAAACTTTAATTGATTGAGTTTCACAGAATAGGCCAAACAATAAACCAGGATTTAAAAATATGTGTCTGGGTTTACACTGGACCAAAATTAAACCAGATTCTGTTTGGCACATTATATAAACTCAAACAACGTCTTGGTCTTCTCATCATTTACTTCCAATGAAATATGGATAGCACAGCAGCCATGGTGGTTTTAGAACATCTCAATATTTAAGGCACTGAAATTTCCTGATCATATTTGGTTCAAAAGCAGTTCTAGCACATTTAGTTGGAGGTAAATTTTACCAAATTAAGAAGCAATTGCTTCAGCATAAATCTACACAGGATCAAATCACGTGTATGAACTGATGCAAGTACTTGGATCAGGAAGAACATTTGTTAAGTCAGAAAGACACTTGCATTAATTTATAATGAAGATGCAGATGGCTTTATATCAAAAATATGGGCCAGATCTTTGTTCCAAAATGTGTCTATATTGACACTGGCACAACATTTGTCAGGGACTGATAATAAGACTAATGCAATTTTGTTAGTAAGATTAAAAAGTGGTATTTGATTTTTCTAAGAATATCTATTTTTTATACTTTTACCTTTCCAACTCTGCAAAATACTCAATAGTTCTTTAAGAAGATGAATCTGTGCACGCTTGCACAGATATAAACTAAGGAAAATTTATTATCATTCACAAACTCTTTGTATTCTTCTAACTGAATATTGTAAAGCTATGAGAAAACTAAGAGGGTAATTGTACTAACATCACTTTACTATTTATTCAGATGGTCAGGCCAATTTAAAAACTGATTAATTTATTACTACATCACAAATAAATATCTGAATGAAAATATTGACATAAAGGAAGAATAAATATTTATTTATATAAATATTTAAATCTTACTGACTTCACTTGAACTTCAATGTGCTAAACTTTCTCAGAATGTGTTTATTATCACCAAAATGTAATGTTAATATAAACTTTTAATTTTTAATATGCGTTTGCTTCCGAATTTCAAGTGAATTATAGCATTATAAGATTTTGTCCTAAGTGCAAAATCCATCTTTCAGTTATTCTCTTCATTTGTATCAAATATCTGGATAATTTCATACCTAGGGTAACTGCAGGGAGGTCAAAAAAGTCAATATGGCAAGTAGCAACCACATAAAGCCTTGCCTCTTACATGTAAATCATGGCAGGGCTTCAATCATGCAATCAGGGCCACCATCTTGCCTTTTTAATCCTTTGGTAGATGCTCTCTAGGGATGATTTGGTCAAGCAAAGGTTGGATGATCTCTAGAGCAAGATATAATTGGGACCCCTGAACTAAGTCAAGTTTGTATTCAGAGGCCTAAACAGTCCCTCCCAACCATATGATTCTATCATCTATCAGTTGATTCAGGACATTGAAGAATGTGTTTTCTTTTGACAGGAATATATATGATGTAATTATGAAAAAATGTTTATAAGCGTCATGTAACTTCTGTTTTCTGACTCTCTCGCTTGAGATTCTGTCCTCTGTCTGTCTGTCTGTCTGTCTGTCTATCTATCTATCATCTATCTATCATCTTCACACACAAAAAATGAGAGAGACAACAAAAGATAAACCACATTGGAATCTACAAAACTGTTCAATCCTGTCTGGATATGTGGATAAGGAGATCCTATAGTCAGGGCCATACTCTTTCATGCCTGATCTGCACCCATGGTTGTACACAGCTTATTCTCTAATACAGCACTATTAAGGACAGATTAACAATGCTTTATCAGAGGCAAGATTCTGGAACTGAAGGCAAAAACAGCCAAGGATGCTGGTATTTTTTCTTTATTTAGCATGTAAATCTTGGATATCCAACTATCCATCTAATGAATCAAAGAATGGCTGAGTTCACACATCACATTAAACCATAACTCATGGTTTACTGAACATAATAGCTGTGCTTGTTTGACTTTGGCTTAATGTGACGTGTGCACTGAGGCTGTATTTGATTCAAGCCCACCGATCATTCCTATGGGTGAGTAATGATCTGAAGGAAGGCTTTACAGGTCTCAGTCTGACATTCTCTTTATTGTGACACCCTGCAGTGCACCAAGAGAAAGATACATCTATGAAGCCAAAACACCAACCCCACAAAAGCCTAATATTTTCCAGCTTCTGATTTTAATTAAGTACAATAGAAGTTTCTCTCTTAAAGAATAGATTCCAGAATCTGTCTTTGTGAAATGATTGTGTTCCCTTAAAAAAAAAAAATCCTTATCAAGAAAAAAAAAGAGGGGGGATCCCTTCATTATTACTCATGGCTTTTATTTTCTAATATTATAACCCTAGATAGCCTTTTTAACTTCATGGAGGCAAGCCAAACCACAGGCTTTGATCTTCATCCATTCACAGTTTAGCTTTGCTTCCTCAACATCTGGCCTTTGTGTGCAACCCCCCCCCCCATTTCTGGCCCCATTTCCTCTTTTGGTGATGGATGCTTAGCTTCAGTCCTTGCATCATTGCAATGTTTGCTGTGTTTGTTCAAATAGATTCAATCTGGTATATGGATATAAAACAGACACACAACTGGGCAGGACCAACTGCATGATAGATAGAAAATCTGAATCTTCAGCTTTTTGTAACATGACATAGGAAAACACTTGTATGACATGCAGATCTTAAATATGTAGGAACTTCCCCAGGGGAGAAAAAGATGGCAGCTATACTCTTACCTGGCCAGAATCCTATTTTTCCAAATCTTGATGATACACTGTTTTTCATTAGGTTTTTGTTTTTGCTAAATAATGAGCTGATCAGACTTTTCAAAACAAACCAATTTAGTTATGATTCCACCCCATGTTTTGACTGTAAAAAGAAAAAATACAAGAGATAGAAACATGTGAAATAGCAGCCCTGCTGAATAAGTGGGCTATTTACTATAAAGGATGTACATTGTTGTAAGGCATACCTAAGCCATAATGTGCTTTGCTTGATTTAGTTATTGGTGTTACGATTTTCAAACCATGACTTATGGCTCAGCTGCTTCCTCAGACCCAGAGAATGGGGGTTTATCCCATGGTTAAACAACTATGGCTTATTGTAATGGACAAACCCAGACTAAAATTAATATTGTGCTGAAATCTACCACAATTTTCTGACAAAATACAGAAAATTTTGCTGTGGCAAAATACGTTTCTGTTTTCCTACATCATTATCGGTGTGCTTGAGAAATTACTTACAATTTATTTGGTGGAGTTCTTGAGCTTATTTTTATGTGATTGATGGAAAGGGTTGTTGTTATGGCTTCATTTTTCTTATGCATTTTTCCATCAGTTTGCAGCCTCCCTGGCTGCTCTTGTTTCTTGACCAAACTAAGACCCATAAGAGTTGATCCTACCTGGTGGCTTCTCTTGTGGCTTCATTAAGACACAGGAAACCAGGGAAGCAGCAGCAGCAGCAGCACAGTGTGGGAGAATGTGGTACAATGAGAGATAAGAGACTCAGACATACTTCATGGACATTTCTACCTAATATAAGTGCACCAGCATTTTTTCTCCTTTGGAAAAATATTATAAAGTTGAAAGGAAATGATAACGAAAGCAGGGAAAAAAATCAGATTTAAATTTAAATCTAATTTAATTGTCATGGTCTCTATTAAAGTGGCCTTTCCATTAAAAAAAACTCTACATTGACTAGTTCTGAATTTTATCCACAGTCTTGGCCCTGAAGCACTAACAAGAGTTGTGGTGCAGCACAGTGCCTCCAGTCCATTGTAACCCTCTATACACTACATGTTGGTCATATTAATATTATTCTTTCCTGGATTTTTGAAAGTTTTAAAAATCTAATTAAAATTTATGTATAGTATGTGATGTGTTGAGAATTAATGCAAGAAGATCAATAGAATAAGGTATATATTCAACTATCCTGTAGTTTCAGGAGTATGAAATGTCAGTAGGCATTTTGTTGTAATTTTAGTTGTGTAAAACGTCCATTTACTATCCCTGCTGTTCTCTTGGTGGAGTGATCTTCCTAAAAGCTTGTGCAATTTACTGCATCTGCAAAATATTCAAAAATGCAAGGATAGCCATCACAGATTTCTTTTTAACTTGATATAATATTCATCTTTCTCCAATTAAATATCAAACAAAAATAGTAAAGTTTTCTATTTATAGATAGATTGTTAAGCTATGCTGGCTCTAGACAATAGCAGTTGTCATTTACTTAATAGAGGGCTTGAATTACAAATTATATTTAAGTCACAAGGATGATTTACAGCAAAAATAATATATTCTACACACACACACAAAAAAATATGTTGTGATCCTGTATATTGACAACAAGGAACTCTTTCAATAATTTTAACCTGTCTGTCAAGTTTAGCTGAACAGTCATAGAATACTGGAAGAAATGGGCTGGAACAGGATGTTCATGAGGCACACAACTACAGATACATATTTTCCTATGTATTTAAGAATTCAGATTAACTGCCATGAAGAAATGACATTCATATTATCGTTGTATATACTGGTAAAGTGCCTATAATTACAAGGCACTGTCTTGCTGACTCACTGGCTCTAAAGAAAAACTGACTATGATAGGTCAATTCCATAAATTGTATGTCCTCCGTGACCACATATGGCAGGGAAGAAAAACTGGGAGTGATTCCATTGGCTGACTCATCCTAATGTAGCCATGTCATTTAGTAACAGTTCCCACCATATGCACACTCAGTCTCAGGAAAAGGGAAGAACACACTTTGAACTGCATATGCATAAGGCTCCAGAAGCTTCACATCAGAACCTACTGTGCAGATAAAAGCCTGGATCAATCTTCTAAGGCTACTATTGAGTCTTGCCATATCTGGGGAAACTGTCATAGCAATAAAAGCATTTATTTTTCTCCATAAGTGTGAAGTTTGAGCCCGCTTCTGACTCCAAAAATGAAACTTATACTGAGTCAGAAGGGGAAAACAAAACTCACCAGGAGAGAATTGGAGAAGCTGAACCAGGAAGTGACTCAGCAGAGCGGGAGGATTTGCAGATGCAGATTGGTCAAACTCCGGAGGGGGATTTGAACTCTCCAATCAGTGCTTGAAACAGGAGAGCTGAGAAGCATGCGAATCAGAAGGCAGCTCGATTGGCTGCAGGAGAGAAAAGGCGCGTGAAGATCAAGCTGCCAGAGACAACCGATCCATTTGTAGAAGAGCCATTACCTGCATCAGAAGCCTTGCCTGTAGCCAGAGTGGAACCAGTGCCAGCATCTTTTACCACCGCAGAACCATCTTCTGCACAAGCCACTCCAGTTGAGCCTCTCCTTGCCATCCCTGCTGAACACAGTCTTGTGTCCAGCTCCAAACATTGTCACTTCACTCCAGTGCAATTCAGCTGTGCTCCCAGATCCAAGCCTTGCCTAAACTCTCCAGTCCAGCCCAGTCTTGCTTCCAGTCCTCAGCCTTGCCTAGACTCTCCAGTCCAGCCCAGCTTAGCCTCCAGAGCCAAGCCTTGCCCAGAGGTTCCAGTCCAGTCTTGCCTAGCCTCCACGTGTCAGCCCAGTCCTATCTGTGTGCCAGCTCACAGAACCTCGCCTCCAGTTTCTGCCTTGCCACTCACCCTAGCTTCATCAAGCCTGACAGCTTCAATCAGAGAGTTAGCTGAATTCTGTCTTGCTGTTCTGCCACAATCTGATCCTGCAGCCTTGCCTGTTCATCCATCATTGCCTGGGTGGTCTTGATTTAAATTGCTTGTCTTAATTATTCACTAGGACTTTACTGTTGTAAATAGTTTATTTTCATAAAGAGCTTCGATAATAATTCTGTCTGGCCACCTCATAGTCTGAAAAGGACAATATGCTATTTTGGAAAGGCCTCCATTGTTGGGGGGGTGGGGTTGTAATTTATATTCCATTCATTGTAATGGTAGACATTTCAGTAGTATAAATTGAAATATAGTTTAGTGTGATCATTAAAGCCAAACAATACAATACCAAGGCCCAAAGTGTGCCTGCTTGATCAACCATCCACCTATTAGGTGCTGATATAGTTTCAGTGTGCCTGTTCTCCCATCGTGTGGTTTATCCTTTAACTGGACAGGGGCCATATAGCCTTTTAAACAGAAGATTCATGGCATTGTGTTGTGATAGCATATCTATGTTTTATGACTTGCCAGATGGATAAACTGAGCTAAAGAAAACTAAGATCAAGATGAAATGTGTTATACAATTTGTACAGTTCACCCACGATCTGCCAAAGGTTTCATGGAACAATACTGGTGGGGGAGTGGAACAGGGAGCAGCATGCCGTCCATGTTACTGGACATTTCTTAAATGTACATATTCTTTAGAGATTGGAGCAGCACAACATTCTTCTAATGCCAAAACACTGAAAGTAAACCGATGTCCATTATTATATTAGCTGAAATTGATCTGAATATCCAAAATAAACATCATATACAGAGAAAGTTCAGTTTTCATTGGTAACTTTACCTAGTGGAGGGAGGATTATATTCTCAGGCTTTATGAGAATAATATTCTTTTTGTCTCAGTAATCCAGAACTTTCTGCTTGCTGTAAAATTACTATACAAATGACAAGTTCTATCTCCCCCTATAGATCAGCTATTCTAGTTTATAAGTCATTTATTAAAATGATCTATTTTTTTTCCAAGCTTATAAAAATAGTGTCACTTTGTGAATCTGGTTTCTTAATAAACAAACTTCAACTGCAGATCTGTGTTACATCTTTCAAAGTCACATTTGGCATTTATGTCAGACTTAATGAACAACAGAAAGAGAAGCAAAAAGCAAGCCAACATCTTTGGTGGAGTGGCGGAGAAAGGCAACTTTATTATTGTTTGTTTTTCATGAAAAGGAAGTAGTGAGAAAATGAAACAGTGACCATTTACTAAGTTTGGAGAATACCTGAGATCAAGCTTGTATATAGATTTGTTGGTCATATGTCTGCTTTATAGTTGACATGCTCTAATTAAAAAGATAATCCTACTCATAGCTGCAAAGTAAGACAAAAAACAAAAACTAAGACCATAAATAATGGGTGTAGTTATGGCTAACTAGATTTCATTTAAATATAAGGAAGACGTTCCTGGCAGAATGATTATATAAATATTACATGAATAATTTGTCATGAGTGTGACCACCTGTGTATTAGATCCATACCCTCCTGGTTGGTCAAGGCCACCAGAGAGGGAGCATGTGGGTGAATCCATGAGATGATAAATGCCCCTCTGAGAGAGAGGGTGGTCCAGCCAGCTCTGAAAGAGGCTGTGGCATGCCCCCTCCTCAAGAGGCCATCCTTAGATCTAGCAGAACTGGATAATTTTCATCCAGTCTCCAACCTTCCCTTTTTAGGGAAAGTGGTGATAAGGTGGTCGACCTCCAGCTTCAGAGGGCCCTGGAAGAATCAGATTTTCTGGACCCTTTCCAGTCAGGATTTAGACCTGGGTACAATATGAAGACAGCTTTGGTCATGCTTGTCAATGACTTCTGGCAAGCTCAGGATGGGTATGATGTGTCCATCCTGGCTTTCCTTGATCTCTCAGTGGCTTTTAGTACCATTGACCATGGTACCCTTCTGGCCCAACTAAGGGGATTATGAATGGAAGGCACCATTTTGTGGTAGTTTTTTCTTCCTCCAAGGATGGTTCCAGTCGGTTTTGATGGGAGGGGAGCAGTCGAGTCCTAGTTCCTTGCTTTGTGGGGTGCCACAGGGCTCTGCCCTCTCTCCCTTCCCCCCTCCCCCCTCCTTTTTAATATTTACATGAAGGCAATGGGGGAGGTCATCCACCAGTTCAGGGTGAGGTATCATCAATATGCAGACGTTACCCAGTTATACATCTCTGTCCCTGGCCTTCCAAGTGAAGCTGTCTGGATGCTTCTCCAGTGTCTGGAGGCTGTGAGGATCTGGATGGGAAGAACAAGTTGCAGTTCAACCCTGCCAAGACTGAGTGGGTATGAGTTCTGGGTCTTCCAGATCTAGAAATGTACATGGAGCTGACCTTGAAAACCATCCAGAAGCTTCAACTGGTCAAGAATGCAGCAGAGATGGACACATCTTGTTATGCCCATGTAACACTTCTACTCCACAAACTGCACTGGCTCCCAATAGGCTTCCAGATGCAATTCAAGGTGCTGGTTATTACCTTTAAAACCCTACATGGCATTGGACTGTGTTACCTGTGGGACCACCTTCTCCCAAAAACATCTGCCTACTCCACACACTCCCACAGGAGGGCATGTTCCAAGTTCCTTCTTTTAAATCTTGTCATCTTGTGGGACCTAGGAAGCATGCCTTTTCTGTGGTTGCCCCTGTTCTCTGGAATGATCTCTCCTCCCCCACACCCCAATATACGACAGGCCCCAACTCTTCTTGACTTTAGGAAAGCCATTAAGACTCGGCTTTCCCCCCTGGCATTAGGGCCCAGTTTTGTGGGAATTGCCTTGTGATTTTGCTGAGTTGGGCAGCCTTTAAAATCTTATAAATAAATAAATGAATTTGTCCCTTTCTTCATAAAGTGAAAAATAATTTTTAGAAAGTTTGTAAGTTGGTCTCAAAGAGTTGGAACATTACATGCTTTCTTATAATAAATAAGATGCTGGTTGTAAGAATTGCAGGACTGACATCTACTCTTGCCAATGACCTCCCAAATTCTCTAGCAGGGGTATTTGTGTCACCTAACATCTATTTTGAGCCAGTTTGGTGTAGGCAACAGTCTAGAACCAGGAGACTGTGAGTTCTACTCCCACCTCAAGCACAAAGCTGGCTGGGTGACCTTGAACCAGTCCCTCTCTCTCAGCCCTAGGAAGGAGGCAATGGCAAACCACTTCCAAAAAACCTTGCCAATAAAACTGCAGGGACTAGTCCAGGCAGTAGCCAGGAGTCAAAAAGCTGACTCAAAGCCCCCCCCCCAAAAAAAAATCTATCAAAAATCAAATATACAATCTTCCATGTGAGCAATGCCTTGTTCTCCTCTATGGATATTGACAAACTTTATATATGATTGACATGCACATCTGCTCGTCCAGCTAGGTCTCCATCAAAAAGCTACGGAACTATTGTATCTGTGAGAATTCAGAGAAATGATAGACCAGAGAGATTGTTTAACACTGCTTTTCCCCAACAGTCTTCTTTCCAAGTAATAATAATTTTGTTTAGTTCATTTTGCATAAGAATTTATCAAAGTCCTTCCATTTGTTCATACACAGTAGAAATAACTTGATACTGAAATGGATGAAAATGAAACTGACTGATTTTCCAGTCAATACTTTTCTCCCAACCATGTAAGTTTCCATATATTGGAAACCAGTTTTGAATTATAGTGGTGAAGGTGCTGGCCTAGAAATCAGGAGACTGTGAGGTCTAGGCCTCCCTTAGGCATGAAATCCGGCTGGGTGACTTTGGGCCAGTCACTCTCTCTCAGCCCAACCCACCTTGCAGGATTGTTGTTGCGGAGAAAATAGGAGGCAGGAGTATTAAGTATGTTTGCTGCCTTGAGTTGGCCAAATTAAAAAAATAAAGTTGAGATAAAAATCTAATAAAACTAATAGTAATAATAATTCCATATATAGGCTTGTACCAAATCCAAAATTTGGGCTTTTCTTGATATTCTAAGTTTTAGTGATCTGTTAAATAAAGATCTGCTTAAAGCTTTTACTGCTTAAGTTAATCTTTGTCTTATGATTTATACTTGTATTTTAACAATGACTTGCAGCTTTTAAAATAATGTGAGATATGTTTTTTGTTGTTTATTCATTCAGTCGCTTCCGACTCTTCGTGACTTCATGGACCAGCCCATGCCAGAGCTTTCTGTTGGTCGTCAACACCCCCAGCTCCCCCAGGGACGAGTCCGTCACCTCTGGAATATCATCCATCCATCTTGCCCTTGGTCGGTCCCTCTTCCTTTTGCCTTCCGCTTTCCCTAGCATCAGCATCTTCTCCAGGGTGTCCTGTCTTCTCGTTATGTGGCCAAAGTATTTCAGTTTTGCCTTTAATATCATTCCCTCAAGTGAGCAGTCGGGCTTTATTTCCTGGAGGATGGACTGGTTGGATCTTCTTGCAGTCCAAGGCACTCTCAGAATTTTCCTCCAACACCACAGTTCAAAAGCATCGATCTTCCTTCTCTCAGCCTTCCTTATGGTCCAGCTCTTGCAGCCATATGTTACTACAGGGAATACCATTGCTTTAACTATGTGGACCTTTGTTGTCAGTGTGATGTCTCTGCTCTTGACTATTTTATCGAGATTTGTCATTGCTCTTCTCCCAAGGATTAAATGTCTTCTGATTTCCTGACTGCAATCAGCATCTGCAGTAATCTTTGCACCTAGAAATACAAAGTCTTTCACTGCCTCTACGTTTTCTCCCTCTATTTGCCAGTTATCAATCAAGCTGGTTGCCATAATCTTGGTTTTTTTGAGGTTTAGCTGCAAGCCAGCTTTTGCACTTTCTTCTTTCACCTTCATCATAAGGCTCCTCAGTTCCTCTTCGCTTTCAGCCATCAGAGTGGTATCATCTGCATATCTGAGATTGTTAATGTTTCTTCCAGCGATTTTAACTCCAGCCTTGGATTCCTCAAGCCCAGCACGTTGCATGATGTGTTCTGCGTACAAGTTGAATAGGTAGGGTGAGAGTATACAACCCTGCCGTACTCCTTTCCCTATCTTAAACCAGTCTATTGTTCCATGGTCTGTTCTTACCATTGCTACTTGGTCGTTATACAGATTCCTCAGGAGTGAGATATGTAAAACTAATTAAATATTGAAAATTCTTAACTAACAAGTTTAGTCTTATTCATTCTATGAGGCTTGTAAATTCCCTGTTTATTCATTTTCCATGATTACCTTCCCATGAGAAAGATGAATTTCCAGATTCATCTTTCCAGATTAAACCATGTTTTGACTATCACCATCACCATCATTATCAACATCATTATCATCATGGTTCTAAGCATATTAACTTGAAGAAAGTTCATGGGAGATATGTCCAAGTATTTTGATCACTGGGCTCCTTTGGGTAAATCCATCACCAAAGAAATAATGCCAACAGATGTTACAAGTTGATTGGAAAGCTCCCCCAAAGATGCCACTTTGTATCTTTGATTTACCCTTCACAGTCTCTGTTGGCTCTTTCTGGCATCCTGAAGGAGGTGCAGCTTTCTCCTGTCAATATTTTGCCTGCCCTTTGCAGAAAAGGGTCTGCAGTCAGCCTTATGTAGTACTGGGGGCTATTTGGCTTTCCCTGAATTTTGACCTTGTATAGGGTGTTTCCCACTGCCACCACTTGGAAGAGTTTATGTCTGCAGCTGTCCAAGTCAGTTAAATATTTGACATAATCCTTTAGAGAGAGAATGGACTTTAGATACATAATAGTGTTTCATATCATATTCTAGGGCAGGGTCTTGGGTTGCATGAATTCCTCACTTACAAAGTATGGCTAAATGTAAGAAGAGTGTATGAAAGAAAACTTGAAGAAAGTAATAGATACGGATGGCCCTCATGGTGCCTACAGTATAAATTATTACCAAGTCGAATCCAACCTTTGGCTTTCTTTGGCATGTCAAGGGAATATACTAGCAAACATATCTATATTATTTTATTTTCTGTTTCCAACAGCAGAAATCAATGGTCTTCAAACAGAACATAGACTCATAGAGGTGAAAGAGGTCTCAAGACCATCTGACCCACTTGCTGACATTTGAACCTCTGTACAGGCTATCTTAGCAAAATTCATAGGAGCTTCATAATTTATATATAAGTAGAAGATTCCATTTTAATCTGTCAATGGCCCTGAGAATTAAATTATGCCAAAAAGGCCCTTCCAGTACTTTCATGATTAAATGGAAACCCATATTCCTTTCTCTGGTTCCTGCACAAATACAAAAACATTGTATTGGTGCAGGCCAAGAAAATATGACCAAGAGAGATCTATCAGGGAACAATCCCACTTGTTCTGTGGCTGAAATGAAAAACACAGCTGGATAAAAAGCATTGTTGGAAAATACAGAGAAGACTAAGGACAAAGGTGAAGTGTGGGTGAGCTGGAGAATAAGTATGGGATTTGGAAAATGTCTAATACTAATTTTAAAAGAAGATGGAGATTTGCAAATTGAAAAGGTATGACCTTTCGTTCCTGAAGCCTTGGGAATCAGTACTTGTGGCTCTGGCAGAACCACTAAAGAAGACTGAAAATCTCACAGCCCAAAAAGAGAGATAAGACAAGTAACTTTTCATGGCTGAGCAATGACAGTCCAGTCAATTGGCTCTGCTTTCTGCTATCCTGCAGACTACAATCTGTTTCAAGATTTGGGCTTTTTTTGTTGTTGTTGTTCCCAGTGGATTTGAATATCTGTAGAATTTAGTATTATTTTACCCAAATCAATCCTGGAAATACAGTGAAGATCACATTTAAGTTATTTGTCAGGAAAAATAGCCTTATTTCATTAGGGATTTCTTAGTTCATTGGGAACATCCATTCACCAACATTCATCCTAGCTTTGAGATGAAATCTAGTTTTTGAAGACATAATGGTTATTCTCTATATTCTGTATATATGCAGATTATTCTTGAACTTATAATAATTTTGCAGAACCTTGAGATTCATAATAGTCAGGGCAAGCCCTTAAGGCATGTGACTACAATCTTAAAATCAGAGGGCCCATGTGCCCCCCTCCAAGGCTTTTGTGCATCCCTCCTTCTACACTGCCACAAATTTGGGTAACTTGAAGTAAACTCAGTGGCTTTTGGGCTGGATGAAGTGGGAGAAGATTGGTGGAGAGAAATCAAACTAGAAAAATGAAGGTCTTTTAACACAGTGTGGGAGGCATCATGGCGTGGAGCCTGGTTTTTTGAGGGACCACCTATCTCCAGTTGTTTCTGGCCATCCAATATGATCAGGCAGATACTCCAGGTCCCATCATTTAAGCAGTGCAATCTTGTGAGACCCAGGAAGCTGGTGCCCATGCTGTTGTGCATATGCATATTGTTTAGAAGGCTATGTTGTTCTTGTATTTGCTTGCATTTAAACATCTTGGAAAGGGTAAGCAAGTTCAGCTTCATTAGCAATAGCTTCTTCTCCAGTAGCATTTTGAACTGTGGCCATTTGAAGCTCCAGTAGTACTGTACTGCTCTCATCCCATTTCTTATTTAATAACTGCGGAAGTCATTGGCAGCTGCACATTACTTTTGGCTACCCTTTCTTTGATCACCATAGGACTGTCTGGCTACTGGTGCTTTTTGATCTACAGCTATGTGCAGAAGCCAACAATCACGCCTAAGAGAATTCTGTTACCAGACAATGTTAAGATAAATGACAGAGATTTTTTGGGCCACTTCTAGTAGGATGACCTATAGCATATGGATCTTATGGCCAACAGGGCTCGTTTCATTCAGAAAATGAAAATAGTAAATCACCAAATTAAACAAAGATCCTGGAATGCAAAGAAGAAAACTTAATGAAAATCAACAGTACAGGAACCTTTGGTGGGATATACCTCGGTAACAGAATTCTTGCACCTTTGAGCTTGGTAATGAAGCTGTGCAAGATGTTGCCAAGGCCATCAAAACAATGCTTGTCAGTTACGATATTTTGTACGAAGAACCAGAGGACTTGCTGGTTTTATTTCAAAGCTATTCAAAAATCATCTTTTACTCCATGCATAGATCATAGAGGTCATATAAAGTAGTTTTTCGCAACCTGCTGCCTTTTGGATGTGTTGGACATGCTGGCTGGGCATTGCCCTTCTTTGGTCCTGAAAGTCCAACACGTTAGGAAAACACCAAATTGGAGAAGGTTAGTTGGTCATATTATAAGCATGACAGAGCTACGAATTTTATTCTTCAAATAAAATAGAAACCAGTTATGATCTTGATCATTCTTAAAAATATTTTTATTCATAAAAGCTGTCTGAAAATAAAATGGTTTAATATAGAATTAATATACACCCCTTCCTGGAGTGAGAGGCCCTCTGAACGGTCACTCATGCCCTGGTCATCTCCCATATAGACTACTGTAATGTGCTCTATATGGGGCTACCCTTAAAGAGTATCTGGAAGCTACAGCTGGTCCAAAATGCAGCCCCTTGGGAGATTTTAGGTGCTTCAAGATCAGCACATATTACTCCTTCGCTCTGCAAGCTGCATTGGGTGCCAGTTTGCTTCCGGGTCCAAATCAAGGTGTGGTTATCACCTTTGAAGCCCTACATGGCATGGGTCCAGGTTACCTAAGGGACCGTCTCATCCCCATTACATCAACCCAGCCCACCCGGTAATGCGGAGAAGGCATGCTGTGGACCCCATCTGCAAAACAATTCCATCTGGCGGGGTCCAGGAGGTGGGCCTTCTCTGCAGCAGCTCCTGCCCTTTGGAACATCCTTCCCCCAGAAGTGAGGTTAGCCTCCTCCCTTTTGGACTTCAGGAAATGGTTGAAGACCTGTTTTTGTCACCATGCCTGGAGTGGGGAGAGGAAGAGCCACTCTTGGGGTTGGTTGGTTCCCTAGTCTTGCCAGGATTGGTCTTGTCCACTTCGGGTGGAATTAGATCTGCCGTTACTTGGATTTCATTACATTTTATATTTATATTTATTGATTATCAATATTATTTATGATTTTATTGAATTTTAAACTGCTTTATTGTGAACCGCCCAGGGTCCCCCATGTGGGGGAGATGGGCAGTGATAAAAATATGATAAATAAATAAATAAAATACAGAAAAAAATGGAAAAATGGAAAAAGAAAAATGCACAAAATAATAACTTTAAAAAACTCAGATTTTAAGCATAACATTAAACCATGATAGCACAGAATAATACTGATAGTCTTTCTATTAAATCAATAAATAACAGCTCATAAGCAGAGAACAAACACACATTTATTTATCTCTTCAAGAAACTTACATGTCCGCACATTATATACAACATCATTCTGGGTGGCTCACAGCAACAACATAAAAACATAAAAGAAACAATTTTTTAAAAAGATATCCAAAAAACAGCACCCAGCTCCCTAAAGCAACACTCCCCAATAATAACAGCAGCAATCACTGGGCTTCAGCCTCACCCTATCCCAGCACTTGGGTAAGAGCCAGCTTCATGAATCTATCATGAATTGTAAATCCAGAGTATCTCTCATGAGTGAGGATGGCGAGCAGGGGGCTCCCATCCAGGCTGTAAAGCACATGCGTAGTACTGAGGAATTAGGTGGCCATTCAAAGAGACACAGATCGGGCCTGCCTTAGTCTTTGGGGTTTATATGTCTGGGTTTTCCCACGCTTCTTCAGTTTGTTAGGATTCTCTGTTATGTAGCAGTAAATAAACATTAGAGACCTATTCCTTGTCTCAGCGTGCTTCCTGGCTGTTAGGACAGTATCACTGCCTTTCCATTATAAAAGTGAGCTCTGAGGTTTGTTTGTTTGCTTTTTGGACACACCCCATGCCTAGTAAATCCATAGATCTTCAAACGAAAGTATGAAGTATTTGAAATTTGGAAAGTAAGTTCCAAATTTTTGGTATATAATTCAAAATCACATTCATGTCTTTGAACTATTCCCCAAACGACAGTCGCAGCATCCCGCAGTCACGTGATAGACCTTTGTGACCTTCTCTGCCAGCTTCTCACAAGCAAAGTCACTGGGGAAGCTGACAGGGAAGGTCGCAGGTCACTCCAGCTGCTTTTTCTCCTGAGGAGTCCACTGCAGAATACAAGATCCCAGAGCTCATAGTCTGTAGCGCACGCCTGCCCACAGCAACCCCCCGCCCACACTCCATACTGCTCACATACATGCCCGGCCATGCTCCCGCCATGCCACAGCATTCCCTCCTCGGCTTGCATAGCCCCACAGCACCCCCTCCCTGCCTGCCCACACTCATGTGGCATGAAAACACGCCCTCCTCCATCTGCACTTGTGTGGCGCCACAGCACTCCCTCCCCCACTTACCCTTTCCATAACAAGAGAACTTACAGCTATTAGCTTTCAAGGGCTAACTCCTTGAAAGGGGATGCAGGAGATATAAAAAAGAAGTACTGTAATTCTACAAGAATCACGTAGTATTTATTTATTTATTGCTCACGTTTATATGGCTGCCCATCTCACACAGGGCAATTCGAGATCGCGTACAACAATTAGATAAAAACAGTGAATAAATAATTAGTAATAGTATTGCAATAGAATGGTAATAGTAAATAATAGTAAATTTACTGCCACCAAGGTAGTCATCAAGGTACATGGGTTTAGAAGATGATTAGGTAAATCTGTGCTTTCTAGTCAAGAGAGCTACTTGAGACTTCATCAAAGGCAACCACTAAGGTACCACAGTTAGAGACAGCTGTTACTTGTAAACTATTGGGCGGTATATACTGGCTACTGTGGGAAGCAGGAAGATGAGCATCGTAGACTGTTAGTTCAAGTAAGGGTTTTCTTATTTCTTCCTATACACAAATTCAGAAAGAATACATTAGCTCCAGAATACTCAAGCATGTAAATCAAGACCATGTGGTGTGGTAGATATGGTTTTAGTTCAGAACCAAACAGATCTGGCTTCAAATCCTGTGGTGAAATCTGTCTTCCAATTCTTGGAGAAGTTTTCCTTCTCTGCACAAAAAGCCATTTATTTTTCTATCTTATTCTTAGGGGGGTTCACAATTTCACATTGCTTTTGGTATTTCTCAGTTTACTCTTGAGAATGGTGGAAGGTGTTATGCTGGTGTTCTTTCAGGTACACATCTTTCAATCATTTTGGAGCCTTCCTGATAACCCACCCTTTCTCTCTGAAAAAGCCCCCTAGGCAGAGTTCCTTCATAGAGTCTTAGGATTTAATGGACACATTGGAACCTGGGAGTTTCCTGATTGCTGAAGAGGTAACTGTACAACAGGCTATTCATGAACATCCCATTGGACATTTCCTAACTATGTGATGCACCACTCTCCATCCATGAGAACAGAGTTCGTCCAAGTTGATTTCCTATTTGCTAAACTTGGAAAGCAATTCTTTTTCATCAGATCAAATAAAGACCAGTAAAAAAATGCAGAAGGATTTCTTTGTAGAACACTAATCTGACAGATTTAGTGGAGCTTTAAGCAATTAGGCGAGGTAATTCGGTGTAGTGGTTAAGGCATCAGGCTATAAACCAGGAGACTGAGTTCTGCTCCTGCCTAAGGCATGAGTCCAGCTGGGTGACCTTGTGCCAGTCACTCTCTCTCAGCCCTAGGAAGGAGGCAATGACAAACCACTTCCAAAATCTTGCTGAGAAAACTGCAGGGACTTGTCCAGGAGTCACCAGGAGTCAAGACTGACTCGAAGCAAACCTCCCCACCCAAAAAGCTATTAGTGCTGGTGGGAAATATAATTACCCTTTTGGTTTTGTCTATCATCATCCGTACATTTTATCTAACATTAATCAGGAAAATATTTAGGAGATATTTAGTCAGAGATAGAAAGTGTGCTTTTCCATATCTCTTAAGGTTATAAACACATATATGGCTAAGTAATTACTGGCTCATTTCTGAGTTTTCTGTAACCAAAAATTTACATTTTGATCCAAGAAAAAGTTTTGGTTTTTTTTAATTTATTCTGGGTTTCAACTTTACAGAATAGCTAATTACTTGGGGTAAACTGGAGTTCAGCTAGGGCAGGATTTCTCTACCATTTTTTCCATTTATTGAAACTATTAGCAAATGCTGGTTTTCTATGTCATAAGCCTATCTCAAAATGTAGAAGATCTAAAACTTTACCATGGCACTGTATAAATACTTTCAAATCAATTTAAATTAAAATGAAACTTTACTTGGGGATGTTTGCACTGAGAACACTTTGGGTGAACAGTCAAGCTGATAATCTAATGTAGTTTTTGGAATAATGTACTAAAATCGTCACTTGGCTAAAATATGCAGCTTCATAATGTAAGATGAACTGACATGAACAGGTTGTTTTTTGCATGACCACAGTTAGAACTTTTACAATCAAGGTTTCCCATTTGTAAGCAATAGCAGTCTATTGTTCTGTTGTTTTTTAATAGAAAAGAAAAGCCTAAAGCTTTAACATTATTTTACAGTGTGATAATATGGAACAGTCAATCAAACAAGGCAAATTTCATACTTTAAGGGCCCCTAGAGGGCTACCAAAGGATATACAGATACACATAACATAAATCATTGCTCTGTTAAAGAACAAATATATGTTAGTTAGCCCTGTTACTGCAAAGGGGCAAAGCTCATTTTAAAATAAGCCTATTATGCTATTACACAGCCCTTGAGTCATCAACAGGCAGAATCATATCCACTTAAAAGGAGTTGATGTGCAACAGGAATAGTTGCTTAGCAATCAAGTGAAAATAGCCAATCAAGACTCAGGCTGCAATCCTATACATGCTTACCAGGAATTTAGTGGGGCTAACTTCTGAACAGATATGAATAGAATTACACTGTTAATTTCTCCAAAATAAGGTAAAACTATTCCTTTTGTCAAGCTTCATGCCTGGCCCCAGCAGCCAGTCACAGCTCGGTAGACATTTAACCCTTAGTTTAGTTTTCAGCTAGACTTGGCAGAAAATTCCTATACAAGACTTGGCTAGATTAGAATCTTTATTGCAGACAAGAACAAAGCCTCAAAAACAACAATTAGATATACTGTAAAGTATGGATGGATGGATGGATGGATGGATGGATGGATGGATGGATGGATTCATTATCCAGGGTTTAAAACTAGACATCTTTTTCCCATCCTTTCGAATTAATGGATATGTGGTAGATCTTGGTAAGTCATTTAAGTGTTTGAGATACATTTACATAATTGCTCCCTCTGGCCTTGGAACTGCTTGTTTCCTCCACAAGAGCCTCAGCTCTTTTATATCTATCTATCTATCTATCTATCTATCTATCTATCTATCTATCTATCCATCCATACATACATACATACATACATACATACATACACATGCGCACACACACACACACTACAATGCCCAAGCATATTTTTTTTATCTAAGGATTTGTCCTGACAAGCAGGAACCATGCTGAGATGAGGAATAAGTCTCTAGTGTTTTATTACTGCTAGGGTAGACAGAAAATCCTACCAAATTGAAGAAGTGTGAGAAAACCCACACAGATAAACCCCAAAAGTCAAGGCAGGTCTGTTCTGTGTCTCTTTGAATGACTGCTCAAATTCTCTCTACTACGCATGCGTTTTCCCCCCTGGATAGGGGCCCCCTCCTGCTCACCATCAGTGCTCATGACAGGATTTCTAGAAGTTATTTACCTTTCAGTGTGATATACTATTGGAGAAGCTATAGCTATGTACTTTGGTATAGTAAAGGTAAAGGTTTCCCTTGACATTAAGTCCAGTCGTGTCCGACTCTAGGGGGCGGTGCTCATCTCCATTTCAAAGCTGAAGAGCCGGCATTTGTCCATAGACACTTCCGTGGTCATGTGGCTGGCATGACTACACAGAATGCCGTTACCTGCCCGCCGAAGCGGTACCTATTAATCTACTCACATTTGCATGTTTTCGAACTGCTAGGTTGGCAGGAGCTGGGACTAGCGACGGGAGCTCACCCCGTCACGCGGATTCGAACTGCCGACCTTCCAATCGGCAAGCTCAGCAGCTCAGCGGTTTAACCTGCAGCACCACGGTGTCCAGAATATATCAGAAAATTAAGAATTAAAACACAGGTCAAGGAAAATTAACAATAACAATACAGAAATACGATCAAAATACAGAAATAACATACCCCAAGTAAGGTATTAGGCTTGTTTAAAAAGGAAGGTATTTAGAATCTGTTACAAGCTGGGAGGGGGGGGGAGAGGTGCACTTCTGAGGAGAGTATATTCCATAGTGCCATAGTGGGGGGGGGGGGGGCAAACACTGTGAAGGTAGTAGCCTAACTTGTTCAGCATTATCAATTATTATCAGAGAAGAATAATAAAAGTATCTAACAATTCACTAACAACAATCAGATAAGAAGAGTAACCGTCAGTGATGGCACATGACTTTGCTCTCTAGGTCCCAAAAGTTAATTACCAGTTTGGTCCAAGGACAAGGTGGGATTCGAAGAGATTTGATCCTCAAATAAAGATTGGGCCTGCATAAAATAAGCACAGTTCTTGATTTAAAAGTTCCACATTTGAGTTCATATTTAACTTGTGAAAATTCACACAGAAGAGCCAAGTAGTCCTCATGATCCCTTAATAAGTTTCATAAGGAAGGGTAAACTGTTTGCATACCTTACAGGCAGGTTTAACAATTTGCTCACCCCATAATAGAATACGGTATCTTCCTGTACTGAAAATTATATAGCAACTTTTCCCTTTTATCACTAGTAGCTATAATAAGTTGTTATAAATTAAGTATGAAGGAGGTGGAATGAGTGAGAGTCCAAAAAACCTGAAATCTGTAATCAGGAAATCTATTAAACTAGTTGTTTAGTTCAAACAGTAGGTACAACAAAGTGCAGAAAGCAAACATATAAGAACAGATCAGAAACCTGAGGGGCTTTATCTGGGGTTGATCATAACTGCTGCAGCACTTAAATGCCAGAGTGGGGTGTCTCCTCTGAGTCCATGTGTCATTAATTTCCTGAGACATTGTAGAAGATCTCTGCCTCAGTTGTTCATTATACTTTGTTTCTTGCACTTTCATGTGTCAATATTCCTAAAGCCTGGGGAAGAGGAAGACTTTAAACGTTATTCCTCACTAATTCCCTCATTTCTGGGAGTACTGCTTGGTCCAGTCTCAACCTGGAGAGAAAACTGTGCTTCAGCTGGCTTTTCTAAGTCCAAATCCAGCAGCTGCTCAACCTTCGCTTCATCTGAAGATTTTTCAGTGGTAAGCATGACCGCAATATGCTTGAAAGAACATAACTGATCAGAGATCACCAATGTCCATTTATGCATTTAAGCATGGTTAAAAGAGGTTCATTTTATGAGATAAGTTATATTTCCTAAAGGGACAGAGCCCTGATAGCCAATGGGCAGGCTCAACAACTCAACAAACATAATTGTCCCCTAATGAATAATGTACAGTATCAGTGTTAGGTAAGGTATAATGAATCAATCTCTATGTGGCTGAAGCAAGTGGATCAGCTGTTTGGGATCAGGCCATACTGCAACACAAATGGGCAACCCCAGAAATAAATATTAAAATGCTTTACAGCCTTCACATGCTAAAATTTCGCATTTGGTTTATGAACACTGAGGAGCAGAAAGCGAAAAACTGGCATGGGTTTCAGGTTTCTGGAAATCATCTTCCTGAGTCTTTAATAAAGTGGCACCAAGTCCTACAGAGCTGAAATAAGTCATCAAAAAGGGAAGGGCAGCCAAATTATAACAAGCCAGAAAAGATTCCTAAGTCAATGCAACTTTCTATTGTTTAAAAGGTAAGTTGATAGCCAAAGACCTGTTCCAGGAGTAATCTTTTCAAGTCAATAACTGAAATGATTCTGAGATCTACAAGTTGCCAGAAAGAAAAAAAGAAAGAAAAGAAAACAACTGTGTAAAGTTTAGAAATGCTCAGACTTTCACATTGGCCTGTACCTTCTTAGGTTAGAAGCAACCAAGCAATATGCAGTCAGATAGCTTTTAAAGGAATGTTGTGCTGTTTGTGCAGTCCCTGTTTCTGAAATCTTTCAAAAATTGTATATGTTACAAAGCTCATCAACAATTTCAACAAACGCAACATGATAATCCAAAACACGGACAATACCAGAAAACCTCACAAAATAGAGTTCATTGCCTTGTGATAAGATCCTTCATTTGGCCAGGCCTTTCCTAAAGCTTCCTGTTGTAAATATCTCTTACATGATGCCATACAGATGTATTTTCCTGTAATTTGATCATAGTCAAGTCTCCCTATTTGTATGATTTAACCAATCATACAAACTGGTTAAATTGAATACAAGTACCTGCCAGTTTATATGATTGGTTAAATTTAACCAATCATACAGATTGGCAGGTACTTGTATTTGATGTCCAATCATGACATTTCTGTGTGGGTGGAACAGTTAGCTAAAATAGAAGAAAACATTCCTATCTGGTAAATGAAAAATCTCTGTTGTGTTGGCAATCACAAATATTGCAACAAAGTTGTTTTTGGTCATAATTTATGCTCAGTATAAAGATAACATGGTGCATGGTGGTAGAACAAGATCAGAATATAGCATGTTGGTATAATGTTCTGAGATCCACTTTTCTTATCAAATTGTTGTGCCTTTTTGCGAGATCTTAAATAGGAACTCCAGATCAGTAAATTACAGTAAACATCCTTAATCAGAACCTCCTAGCTCCCTCCTCCTGTCTCAATTTCTCTTCTTTCTGTCTCTTTTACAATGCATTCTGGAACTTGTAGTTTCTAAGCAATTACACTATAGATATCATCAATAATGATAAGTTATTGTAAAAGTAAACAGTAAAAGAATGATTTGAATACATCAAAAGCATGGAACTAACTGGAGAGACTATTAAACCACTGGATCAGAAAGAAATTAAAGAAGTGTTAAGGAGAGAAAAGGGTTGCAGAGAAGATGAATTCTTTTCATCTGTCTTCACTATAAAAGATGTAGGATAATGTTACAATGGGAATGCTAGGATAATGTTAGAATGGGAATTATAGGGGTAATGTTAGGATAAGGAGTTGAGGCAAACATTAGTGACAAGAAATGAATCAGTGGTTATCTATGGAATCTAGCTAAAAGTTCCAAGTAATATAAAATTGCTGATCTTCTAATAAAACTCCTTGAGATTGGCTGTGGTACTAGAAGGTTGTACCAATTGCTAGATTTTAATCAAAGATCCCAGTTGTTGGGGGATCTAGGGAATTGCAGTTCATAAGCTTAGCATCTCCTTTGGGTAAATTGGGGCAAACTGAGTTGCACTGGCAGCTTTAAGTTGGCTTAGAAATTTATTTAGCTTGGAACTGCAGAATTGCTAGTGGAGGAAAAGTGATAGAGGTTTTTTTTTTTACAAATAAATCAAATCAAATAAGAATACACACAGTAGCTAAAGAGATTAAAACATAGGAAGCAAAATGTGTACTCGCACTGCCATTTACTATTATCAGTCCAACTAACTATCATGTAGTTAGGGACTCCGACCTTGGATCTGGTGCTCCCCAGTTTAGTTTCTGCTAGCCTTATAAGCATTATTCCATGTTCCTGTAAGGCTATGGCTAGATATGTATCATTCTACAGGCCAATACTTTTTACAGTCCCATGGATTATAACTTTATTTCTTTGAGAATGGTGAACTCAGCAAGGTATTCTAGATAACAGATTTCCACAAGTTATGCCTAACATGTAGCACCACTGATCTTAAAATACAACAGCATTATCCACATGGGATGCATGATGGCATACAGAGGGGATAGTATAAAAGTTGGGATTTCTCTAGAGTACTGACACTCATGTGCTGGAATAAATTGCATGCATGAGGAATAAAATATATGTTCTGAGCCAAGAAATTTGACTGCACATCAATGCAAATGCAGTTATATGAGTGCAATTTTTTTATTGCATTTGTGTCTTGTCTTTCTTCTAGATCTATGAAGCAGCACAGCAGACACCACCCACTGTTCCTGCTGTAAGAAAGAAAGGATTGCATGTTTAATAGGTGAGTTTTAAACATAGAACTGATCCAAGATGTTTTAGTATCTGAAATGAAAAAAGGTTCTGTCCATCACCAATCCTGCAGTAAAAACAGTACCATGACTGCTGCTTGCCTCCCTTCAGTAATGTTCAAAATCTGACCTATCAAAGAGGACTGCCATGTTTGGCATAATGATGAGCTCTCTTCTCATTGCTGAGGTAGGCCTAGATTTAAGGGCGGAATTCATACAAAATGCTTAACCAGCCTCAGTGGCTGCATTTGCATGCTGTGCAGATCTTGTTAATTTTAACTTTGGTTTCTTTTGTGGCTTAATTAGAAATATAGACCTAAACTATTTGTTTATTTTTAGGGTTCAATTTACTGTTATCCAGGGATACAATGGATGCACTAAAAACACATTTATTGTCATTGTTGCTATGCAAAAGAGAACTTACTCATTTACCAAGACTCTAAGTGAAGTGACAGGTAATTCATGCCTAGAGTATTTTCTATTAGTTCTGAATACTTTCAGCATATTTCAAAGGTTGTTGGGTGCACATACCAATGGATAGATTAGAACTGTAAGCATTCACAAATTCTGATCACATATGAAGTAAAGTAAGGACTAATAACTGTTGTTATGGCAAGTCTTACCAGTAAAATGGTGTGGTTTCCATGGAAGATTCAGCTGAAGGACATCACCCATTGATAATGCTAAACAATCAACCCAAGTAATAATAATTTTTAATCAGTTGATAGTGGTGAAAAATATAGTTTACAAGACTCTGTATGTGTGTGAGAGAGAGAGAGAGAAAGTGTGTGTTCGATTCAGCTTTGACTCCTGGCAACTGCCTGGACAAGTCCCTCAGTTTTCTTGGCAAGATTTCGGAAGTGGTTTGCCATTGCCTGCTTCCTAGGGCTGAGAAAGAGTGACTGGCCCACAGTCAGCCAGCTAAGAAAGGACTAGAACCCACGGTTTCCTGGTTTCTACCCTGGTGTCTTAACCACTACACCAAACTGGCTTTTACAAATCATAGGTGAAGATTTAAAAAGGCATACAAGATCTCACCCTTTTTGTCCATCTTCCCCCAGTGAATAGTCTGTGGACATTTATTATTATGGCACTGTTGAAGCATCTGATATATTTGCACTGAAATCACAGAAAGCCTTAATAAACATGAAAAAGACCAAAGTGCTCTTGTCCAGAAATGTTTACACCATAAAAATATGTTCATGTCTGAGGTTCCGCAGAACCCTTTGTTCTGATTGCATTCCAAAGAATATATGTATTAGAAGTAATCCACATTTGGTTCAGTTTTGCTTACTTCTAGTTGAATATGAACAGGGATTCTGCTCTTTACTGCAACTGACTAACTCAGCTGTATCTCTGGAAGGAATTCCATGTAAAATACTGTAGTTACATCATTATTTGTGATATACATTATTATTCATGATACAATGAATAATAAATAAATAACTCTTTCAGTTGCTGGTAGATTCAACAGCATGCTGAATAAAAAGCTATTGTACATTATTAATATGTGTTTTAAAAGTATTTAACTTGATAGCTATATTTGGATTTGATGTTTGATTTGTTGTCAGCTCTTATAACCTAATTAGGGCACATGGAAGATTATTCTTGTTGGTGAAAAAAAAAAGACCCTTTAAATATTGTGTGAATACTGATCTGTTTAGGAAAAATCCTTATATAATATCCAGAAAGTTTTACATGACCTTGTCAATGTTTCATCATGGTAAAAAAATTTCCTTGAAAAATGGTTGATTGCATAAAATGAAACTGAACAGCTTACTGTTTCACCATTCTTGTTTGTTTAATATGTGTTCACTCCTCCAACATCAAGGGCACAGAAAAATACACTGGAAATGCTTAATGCCGTTGCTTCATTCTGGAAGCCTGGCACTCAGAAGCAGCCAAGGCTGAGCTAGCTTGCTCATTCTCTCTTCTTTCTTTGGCAGTAGTAATAAGTTATGGTCCAATTGCAAATGGATTCTTTACAGCACACTTCGAGAGCTGTTGGCTCGTATTTTGATTCTTCCAAGATCTCTGAAATTACCCACAAGTCCATTTGTTAAGACAGAAAGTATTTTGAAAGCTGAATCATACCTTTCTTGGCTATAAGAGAAAGGAAAGGAAAATGAAAAAAGAAGAAAGGCCAAGGTTAGAAAGAAGGGTGTAGCATGACCTGGCAAATGAGCACTTTTCTAACAAATTAATTTTGAAGCTCTTCAGTGATGTGCAATTTTGAAATATGGTTTTCTTCCCCCAGTCCTCTGGGGGTATGGAATTGGCAATCAATAATAGTTTTAGAATATTGTTTTTAGCTATCTAAATAGATTATTGCAGTGTCTTAAAACAATATTTTCTTAAATAAATGGATTGCCTCAGTCAGGGAAGAATAGACACACACTGGATTTCCTGGATATTACAGCAATGGGGCACATTGAGCAAGAAAAGATGTCAAAGGAATTATCCACAAATAGGAAAGTAGATTCTTTTGAAATCAGTGGGGCACATATCTAAATGACTTATTGCATCAGATCATTATTTCTTTATATTTTTAGTAAGCTAGTGATGCAACTGAATGTGCATGTTCTTTTTGCAAAGAATCTTAGGAGCCAAACCCAAAAAAATTGCTTCAAATCTCAGTTTAGTCAAAAACTCACAGATTGGTGAGTAGAGGGTACCTTAATAACTGTACCTTACCTTGTTTATGTATTGATAATTTATCAAAATAATTTATTATAGTTTTTCCCAATAATCAATGGTCCATGTGGAAAGAAACGAAAAATCCACTAAACTCAGAAAAAGTACCAGTAAAAAAAGAAACCAAACTAGCAAACTAAATCAAAGCCAACCAACAAAAAATATATCTAAAAGTCCAATAAAATGCAGGCATTAAACATCTGGTGATAGATACATGTCCCAGACCCTTTAGAGCAGCTGATATGGAGACTGTTTCCTTAACATAGCTTTCTTTAGTTTTGTGTGGAGTTGATCTTCAAGACAGAAACTAGAAGATAGGCATTCCTTAGCCTAGTTTTATGCTCTAGTAAAAGTCCTAAGCAATTCAGACCATTGACATATAGTAAGTAATCCATTCCTTGATAGTTATGTGAAAAAAGAGAGAAAGAAAAAGGGTATAAGAAAGTATTATTCAAAAGGAGGAGTCAGAAAGAAGCCCCACCTGCTTTGGGCTCTGAACCCATCCACCATTTGTCTGGGACTCAATCCCCAACCGATTGCATCTGTGGCACTCAACAGAAAAAAAGTGTTTCATTCTTGGTAGAAAGGGAGGTTTTGTTTAAGAAGTCAGGGCCCAGTGCTCTGTCCTCACTTTGATCCAGTTGTGCTCAGTATAAGGAACAGAATATGCTTTCATCCATATAGGAGATGATCAGATGCTTGGAATGTAATTTGTAATAGAAGCTACATTAACATCAACATAGCTTTTAACAGATTAAAGGCTGTTTGAGAATCATAAGATCCAGCTGAAATTGAATTTTGCCACCTTCAAATTTAATAAAAAAGGCAGGTTTGCTATTCCCCTAAAATAATTAACCAGATATTTGTGCAATGTAATTCAATACAGGAATCATTAGACCTAACCCACATGGTTTAGAAGGACACTTCCTCCCAGATCCAAAACTTTCCTGGTAGTGAGCCCACTGAAAATAGTTTTATTTTACTCTATTAATCATTGCTTTTTTTTTCTGTTGCTCTTTTCCACATATTCACAAAATGCTCTAATGTCAAACCACATTTGAAGAGATAGGAGATTTGGCAATTATATAGAAACACATTATGCACTTAAAGCTTATCTGGCATTTACTGTATCCAGAAAACTACTAAGCGGGGTTAGAAACAGACTTACTCTGCAAATTTTATGTATAACCTGAAAATAAAGCTATTGATCGCATTTCAGAAAACATGCATTGCATCAGTACCATAGGAGGAAAAGGTTAGCTTCCTCCCCTATTTAATAGCACCAATTCTGATAATGCAGCATCCCCCTTGTAAAAATATTCAGACTTCAAGTATTTACTTGCTATATATTCCTAATTAGCATGATTGTATTTGATTGCAGATATATTCTACAAGAAGAAAGACATAACTAATAATTCAACTGTTACATGTTCACAAATCCTAATTAGATTCCTGCCACATAACAATTGTGTTTGAAAGAGAGAGAAAATCCCTGACATTCATTGCAGACCAGATAGTGATCAATCAGCACGTATTCCCTCTGGTATTCAATTAATTCTGTGGGCTACAAAATTTGATTGTTATTCAGTCAGAATTTAATCCACTCATGAAACAAGATAAAGTATGAATAACCTCAGGATCCTCTGCATCAGTTACTTTTATAGTTCTACTAAAAGAAAGATGGGATGGAGGGATGGAGGGAGGGAGGGATGGGCAGATCAAATAAATACATAAAACAACCATTTAATTGTCCCAGTTGTAAATTCTCCAGTCCTGGTGTTTGTATGTGCGAGTTTTTGATGTTTCAGCTCTTGAGTGACAATGTCATTCTGCATTCACATCCTTTCTCAAGCTGTTACTTTACAGATATACATACTGGAACTGCAACACTCAGAATAATCCTAATAGTTCTGGAGATACTGAATGGGAAAGCTGAACTAAATGTTGCTATCCAGATCCTATCTTCCCCATTCCTCTCATGTTTTCATATGGCAGTATGATCAAAGCTACAGTGCAGCCATTAAAGTATTATAAGCAAAACAATAAAAAAATTGACATCAATTAATTTGGCTTTTGCAAAATTAGATGCAAATGAGAATAAAAACTTTCTGTGATCTAGATATATTACATGATTCATGAGAAAGGAATTAAAATTAATTCAATTCATCCACAAAGCTAGGTTTTTAGCATGTTATTTCCTAATTCTTTATCTTGTATTTGTTTTTCCTCTGGGTTTTTAAAGTATACAAGGGAACCTATTTAGTCAATAGCATAGAAAATATATTGAGATTGTAGAAGAATGAAAAGAAGATAACAAAGTTTTGCCAAACAGTTTATTACTGGTACGTGATCAAGGTATGAAATCAATACTGTAACTCAAATACTTGCTCCCAAGTTAATGCCACTTTTTGATTAGTTGTGGTAAGATGTTCTGATTGAAGGACCCAGAGTATACATTTTTTCTGATGCCAAATGTATCATTACTCTAAGATAGAAGTTTGAACAAGGCCTTTAGTAACCTCATATTTAAAGCATTTGTTTTGGAAGAAATTCTACAGCTTAAAATATATGTTGGAGAGATGGAATTTTAAAAATATACACTTCATGGTTTATGCATAATCACTGAAATCAAAATAGCCCAACATATTTCTTTGGTTCATGGTTCATAGCATAGCTGAACAACATTGCTATTTACTGTGATTTATTGTTGCTTATATAACCTGTATTACCAGAGGTCAGCAAGTTTCAAATGTTCTCTGAAGAAGAGGTACAGTTTCCCCAGGACACGGCAGCCAGCTCCAACCCGAAGTACAGAAAGCATTTTATATACTGTACTTCATATAATCTACAGTCCTCTAATCTGTCTATTCAGGATAATGATATAGGTTTAGAAAAGTCAGTGGAATACAAGAGTTTTCCCAGATTACTTTGCCAATACTGGATTATTCTACCATCTCTGATGAAGTCTGCATTACTCAACCACAGGAAACCTAAAGGAAATATGTGTGTTAGTGCCAAGCCATGGGCTTTTAGAGCCAGAAATCATCCATAGTCTGGAAAAAGCTGTGCGTGTTCCATCAGCTGGGTATCCAAATGCTAGCAATCAGGTAGGAGTAGATATATCAGTATTTGGTTTTGCTTCTGTAAAAGTAAAATGCCTACACTGAGTGGGCTAAAGTATCAGAAAGATTGTCTTGTCCTACATGTAGGTTCATCAGTTAAGATTTGCTGAAAAATCCCACATGGTGGGAGGTTTTATTTAAAACACACCTTTTGGGTTAGTGATATTCTGGTTGGAGGACTTCCTCCTCTCCCCCCCACCCCAAACTTTAGGCTGGTGCACTTTTCACATTCTCAGTTTCAACAGACTTCATCTGGTAAAGCCTTGCTATAATTACATAAGCATAGGTTTAATTTCTTTTGGATTAACCCTGATGCTCAGGACATCAGTGCCCTCTTGTATGGACTGCAGTATGGAGAGATATCAACCCTGTGCTCCCCCTCTCTTTGTCTTACCAAAATTTTAGGTCCCATGGCAATTCCCTATTCCCATTATCAGAAGCCTAAGCAATTCATTATAGTTGCTGCAATATTTCCTGCCACAGGACATTGTTATTCATAGTGAACCATTAAACTGCCATTCTGTTTTCCTTTCTCAATAAACTACAGTGGGAAAAGTGAGCTCCAGCCTTTTATCTGTGATTTGCCCAGAACTTTACTTTCTGGATGCTGTCATCCAAATGAATTAGTAGCTTATCCTTCAGTAACACAAAGCAAAGGCTAGAGTTGAAAACAATATCTCCAAGATATCTGAGTTAAACTTACCCCCTTGACCAGGTCATTTGTGTTTCAGGAGATGTAGGATCATAGATAAGTAGTTTTAAGAAGTGAAATGGGAGGAATGTGCAGAGCAGGTACAAGATTCTCTTACACCATCTAGCTACCATGATGTAGTAGAGTGTTAGACTAAGACTGGGGAGATCTGGTTTCAGGTCCACATTAACCCATTGAAACTCATTTTGTCTCAGTCTATCTTACCACAGTCGATTGCTGTTCTGAGGATTAAATTGGAGAAGGGAGAACTGTGGAAGATGTGTTGAGAAACTTGCAGGATATAAATCTATCAACAGCAGCAGCAAGTTCCATATATTGCTCCAGTCTTCATAAAGTGTCGCTGGTTTGATGGTATAGCACAAAGGCTTTCTTTCTCTTATCCTTTCTCCATGGAATCAGTCTAGAAGTATTTCCTTTCATCTGTGAAAATCATTTGAAGCAAAGGTTTTCTTCAGCTTTGGGTGTTATTTATATTTATATTATTATTCATTTATTGATTTAGAATATTTTTAGATCACTCAAGGGCAGCTAGAGGTACTATATGAGGAAAAATAATGTTTAGAATAATATAGGTTATTAAATTTTTTTTGTTTTTTTTAAAAAGGCCTAGAACACCATCCTGTGGATGTTATACAATAAAATCATAGATGAACAATAAAGTCAGAAAAAGGAATATTAGAGAATTCAGCCATGAATTCTTATGGGTTTTGCTCCTACTACATGTTGCAGTCCATGGACCAGGGTCTGCTATATATTAGCTTTATTAATGTATAGCAGTATCTGGTCTGCAAAAACTCCAGTTACCACTAGGTAACAACAAAGAAAAGTTTCTGTATCTGCTTCTATGTGGTTGTCATCCTGATTTTTTAAAACTTCCTTTTAATCCATTGAAAGACCAGAGCAGCCATGAAGGCCTTGAAAAAGATATTCAGATGCTGTAATGTGCCTGTATCTGCAGAATAGTGCAAGCAATGGTATTCCCTGTGACACACTATGGAAGCTGGACTTTGAAGAAGTAGGATAGGAAGATCATTGATCCTTTTGAACTTTGATGTCAGAGAAGATTCTTAAAGATTCTCTGGACAGCCAAGGAAACAAACAAATTGATCATGAAAAAATCAAACAGAATTCTCACTAGAGGCACAAATGACCAGGCTCAAATTATTCTACTTTAGACACATTACGTGAAGACCTACTGTAGCTCTCTAGACAAGGCTCTAATTCTCAGAAAGGTAAAAGGAAAGAGAAGAAGAGGACAACTAGTAACATGGTGTATAGACTCAGTTACAGTAGTGATGGGCGCACTGTTGGAAGACCTGAAAGACCAGATTAGGGACAGATCATCATGGAGAAAATCTATCTATATGGTCACTAAGAGTCAACCCTGACTTGATGGCACTAGTCAATCATTTGCTGGCAGTAAAAGAGACAGGATTTTTAATAGCTCATATATCCCTAATCAGGAAGAAGATAGTGTTTACTAAAAACTTCTGTATTTTCTTTCCTAAACATATAAAAAGCACTTCAAACTAGGAACATCCATGTCAGTCACCCTGAGTTTATCCCCCAAGGGATATAAATCCTGATAAGGACTTCTCCCAGAATCACCTGCTAGTCATGGCAGTACAAAGGCCTAGGGGAACACTAAATGCTTTGCTGGGAAGAGGACAAGTCTGAAGAATTCAGAGGGAGAATCCAAAGAAAAATCAAGCAAAGACTTCAACTTCAACACTGTAGTCAATAGAATTGCAGTATAGATTAAGAGGCCAGCAGTTTGAAGACCATACCTGAATTACATGGTCTCCTAACTCAACTTCCCTTCTCCCTGTAAACTATTCCAATGAACAACACTTTTCTCCCCCAGACAACTGGGTCTGCACCATGAAAAAGTTGCCCTGGAGAAAAGTCTAAGTTTTAATGGCTGTATTGACATTTGATGTGACCCCTGCCCCTATTTGTTTTCTTTGAAAATAAATTCATTCCCTTGAGAGAAACAAAACATTCTTTTTCTTCAAAGTCAGTCCATTGTGTTATTTGTACTGATGGCAACCTTACCCTTATGCCACCCTGCCATCCCCACAGGAATTGCATGCTCACATACCCTTGCTTGGCAATTCAGCTTCTTAAAAAAATAGCAGGGAAATGATTTCAGAGTGAATTGTTGTGAATTGGGGAAAGTGAGAAAGGGCTTTGTCAGAAGCATGAGCCAAACCAACTGGAAATTCTAACAGTTTTAAGGACAGCTTGGGATTCTTTCAGGGTCAAATTGTCTTAACAGATCCTCAGTCCCTACAACAGCAGTGGAAAAGGGATATGCCTGCATGTGACTTCCAGAATACAATCCTAAATGAGACAGTTCCAAGTTGGAAGCACCTCAATGGCCCTTTCTAGATTCATTAGCTAAGCAGAGTCAGGCTTGAATGGGACACTACTAGAAAATGCCAGGGCTGTAGATGGATGGAAACACATTCTGGATGAAGACATAAACCAGCTGTCTTGCTGTTACCAAGAAAACTGAATAGAAGTATCCATGAAGTCACCAGGAATGAAGGAAACTCTTTCCCCCCCTCCCCCTATTTTAATATGTGTGTGTGTGTGTGTATTTATATATATTTATATTTATATTTATATTTATATATATATATATATGTCTCTGTGTTTGTGTGTGAAATAGATTATACAAATAAAAGAATCAAGTATGGTAATGAAATACAGGCAGGTAAACAACAAATCTGAAATACCATAAAACTAATATATCCTAATACATCATTAAAAGCTTATGATATAAAATATTCCACATCCATTTTCTAATAACCCACATGTCTCTGTCAAACTTTACGATGAAAGTACTTAGTCAATACAGTTCAAGTCATTAAAAAGGACTGTAAATAGTAAACAATAATTACATCAATACTGTCAATTATACATTAAATTAAAATATGGACTCTAAAACCCCAAGTTTGGATGTGGGACAATTCCATGTATAAAATTGTAGTCCAGCAGTGGTTTTCAATTAGGATTAAATTCTACATCAGGTTTACTATTTAGATATGAAATTATTCTTACGCCATTTTGTTAGCCTTTCTTTGGAAGAGGGAATCAGAGATCTTTTCCAATAAAAAGCCTATAGAATCCTTGCAGCCATTAACATATACAGTGCTAAGTCAGTGTATTTTGAAGGGCTATACGGTTTAGTGAAATTGAATAACTCAGGCTGTAATGGGATTATAACTTTCAGAATTTGTTCCGTTTTATAAAGAATCATTTTCCAGTATTATTCTTCCCCCCCGCCCCCAAAAAACCCACATTGGAAATATAACAAACAGGTTGGATCCTTTTTTTCTTATTTATCTATTTATTTAATAAATTTATTCATTGCCCATCTCTCCCCGACAGGGGACTCTGGGTGGCTTACAATAAAATAGGATTAAAATTCAAAAACATTACAATACAAAATACAGTAAAAATACAGATATAATAAAATCTACATGGCAAAAAGATCTTAATCAGTCCTTGAGTGTAATAGGCCGCTCAGAATCACTTTACGGCACTAGCCATCCCCAGGTGTAATTATTCCCCCTCCTGTTCCAAGCCTGCAGACAAAACCAGGTCATATGTGGTGCCAGTGCTGAGACTTGACTTCTTCTGAAAGGGGGAAGATTCTAGCCCTGTCCCATTCCAATAAGGTGTGTGAGTCATTCCATTACTGCCTGAATCTTCAATGGCAACCACACACAAAAAAAAGGTTTTTAAAAAAGAGATAAAACTCCAGCCTTACCTTCAAGGAGACTGCTAGCCCCTCTTTTACACTGGAAAAAAAAAATTCTTTTTTTTACAGAAGAATTACAGTTTTCAATGTCCATCTCTTGCAATATTAGTTATGTAGCTAAAAAACTTGCATGAAAATTACCTGGTTATTTCTGTTTTATTTTTACAAATTTATGCAATATTTAATTGGCAATAACATCCCAGAGTCCTTTGGGATTGGGGTAGGCTCTAAATTATGTCAAATAAATAAACACATCTTTACTGCAATCAAATAATTTCCACTTCTAACATATTTTATCTTTTGTGCAATTGTTAGAATTATAGTTCACTTTATCAGATGTAACTCTGATACAGTAGAGGCACACTGTAGTTATTTTATAATGAATTTGTTCATTATTTTTATGGTAGACTGTACGCAGCCTTTCCAACAGTTCCCACCACCAGAGGGAACCCTAAGACAATCTGATTGTAAAACTTCATTCCAGGTAAAAATGTTTTAACTGCTATGGAAAGAAGAAAATATATGGAGTGCCATACCAGATCTGGAATCTACTCTCTCTAGTTTCTGTGCTTGCCAAAAGACTGTCTGTGCTTGCGGGTGTATCTTGTTAGACCACAGCTGCCTATACATTTGTATGTGCTTTGGTTCTGACTTTAATCAGAAGTCTATAGCATCTTTTCAAACTAACCAATTTTATTTAAAAACAAATTGTGTGCTGCAGTTCACTTCATCAGATGCAGTTTTGACATGTATATCTTGTTTTTCCTGCTAGAAGCTCAGGGGAGCATAGAGACTTTTCTTTCCTATTTATTTTAACCTCCCAGCAAGACCAGTGATGTTATCTAGAACGAGCATTACCAGATCTGAGCGGCAACATCCTGACAATTGCCAGAAGACGGCAAAGAGAATGCATGCTAAGTCTTCATCCAGATTTTTGCCACCCAGGTATGATACCCCTAGCAGATAGTGAGGAATTGACAACTTGCTGCAGCTTTTAACTGAGTGAGGCTCTCTTTCACTGGGTCCATCAGAACAAAATGCTCTGAGAGGAAGAGCAGCATGACCATCTGCTCTGGAGGCATTATCTGAGCATACCTGGGTTGCACCTTTCATTTTAGTTGGCCGTTATAAGAATCCAAAAGCGGCACCTGAATTGTCTTGTTTTCCTTTGGCCATGTGTTTCAGTATCAAATGGTAGAGCTCCAATCTGCATATTCCCATACATTCCTATAGTTAGATTTTATCCTCTTCTAAATATGCAGGGCCCAATTCAAAGTTCCTGGTGTACAGAATTCATACTAATTTCAGTCAACAGAGCCAATTTGCAGGTACAAAGGAGGACAGCTGGGTGAAGGCCTCCCTTCTTCAGAATGAATGAGCAAATCACTTTGAAAAAAATAAATTGACTTGCTTCTTTTTGAAACGGACTAGTTTCCCTTGAAACTGAGTTCCTTTTCAAATGGACTTTAGTTAAAGTGAAGTCATTCTGAGCCACAAAATGAGTTGGCAACAGTTGGGATTTAAAGCAAGGTTGCATATCTAAAATGTAGCTTAGCTGAGCTTTCCATCAAGATTTCACAGTGATGGGTCTTTGTTCTGGTACAGTAGAAGGGGAACAGATTTCAACTGCTGATTTGAGGCATTAAAATATCACAGAGGAAAAGCAAGGGTTAAATTAGCTTTCCCTTTTCTCAGAGGCACCCTCAGAAAACAACAGTCAATTTTCAGACCTTGAGCCATAAGCCACACAATAAATTTGGAAACTCCCCAAAGATGAGACGCTGCCATTGCATGATGCTATTTTTAAAAGACTTGGTCATTTTAATTTCTGTGATGACTAAGTACCTAGATAGAAGTGAAAAACAATGTTTCCAAGAACAATCCACATAGGCCTTTGGATTATATCCATTTATTAAGAAAGAGAAAGGAACCCTCCAGATCCAAGGTTCTCTGCCAAGATGAGTTAGAGCCCATTGGCATGGAAAGAAATAATGTGTGTGTGCTTTGTGATTATCCCAGAGCCTATTATAATCAGGCTATAAACTAGTCTCACCAAAGAAGTGTGGTCTTGTTGCAGTATTTATTAGAGGAAAGTTATAGGCCCCACAGTCTGATTTCTTCTCCCTACTAGCAAGAATAATGACTTCAGTTGTTCTTCCTGCTGACTCATACAACTGTTATGAATTAAACAGTAATTACAGCACATCAGAATGGATTAGTATTATAAAAGATGTTCATAAATGCAAATTAATTTGACTAATGTTGTGAAATTAGGAAGGCCATAGTTCATTTTAAGACCTCTATGGACCACCAAGTGAATTTTTAAGTATATTTTTAAATGTATTTTAAATGTTACATCTTCAGATGTTTTCTGAAGATCTGGTTCAAAATAGTACCTTGCTTCTCAGTCTTCTTGCATGAAAAATAATAAATATTGTGTGGACTGACCTAAAAGTATTGAACAGCAACCATCCTATAAATATATGTTCTAAGTGTTGATGCCCAGATTTTGGAACAGTTATTCAGGAGATGAAACTTCTGGGTGCCTTCTGATGCCTTCAATTGGTACAAAATTGGCCAACATGTAATTATTTGTTCCCTCAAAAGGATTTAAATCAAGTAGCTCTTAGATAAGCTCTTAGAGATTCAGTCACAGAGATCTCAAAAAATCTAAGCTTCATACTTAGGTAGCAGACCTTCAGGAGATCTCCGGGCTGTTTAACAAGGCAATAGCAAACCACTTCCATGTGATTACCTTTCCTCTGGAAAACACCTTTCCAGATACATACTCAGCAAGTGGTAACTAGAAACATAGTAGTGAGAAATGCTCCCTATTTCTTATTCTATCCACAGGAATATGGGGAATTGAAGATAAAGTAGATTCTCTTACATCAACTCATTTTCTATTACTTCCAAATAGATTACTTTGGGTGCTCCAATAGTCTCTCCATTTTTGCTGACATCCATAACATGCTGCTCTTTCACCTTGATTCTGAAGCTGTATTGCATAGGCTTATGGTTCTTGGGACAAGCTCCAGTCCCATTATTCAAGTATCCCATATTTCCTAAGGTATTCTGCCTGCCATGCCTAGAATATTTCAGAGAAGTATCTCCTTATACAAAGACAGGATTTTGTGATCTTGTCAGCTGAATCGGAAACCTGAATCAGCACTGGACTTTCTAGGCAACCCAGGATTGTGTTCTTATGCTCATCAGCCAAAAGGGAATGTTGAAGGCACTATCCTTTCCTAAAATTAACAAGCAGTATGAGCCTCTGGATTAGACATAACAGGTTTAAATACTGGGAGACAATCATTCCCTGAAATACATTTATTTATCATCCCTTGGGAGGACATCTTAAATATTAATACTGCCCTGTAATCTAAATCTAAATTCTGGTATTTAAGTTATTAGAATGATGTCACACCATGAAGCAAGGTCATCAAATGGAGCTGCTGCTCCTCCTCCTCCTTTCTATGAACTTAATGTTCTCTGTCTTATTCCTGATGGAACTTATGCAAATAAATTAACTTCCCTGCTAAGACCTCCAAAGCAGGAATGAATTCTCCATCCAAGAGTCACAATGGCTTCAAGTAATTTAATGAGCTCTAAGAAATGCAAGGGGAAAAAAATAAAGGCAGCAGTGAGACTCAACATGTAGACTGAGCAAGATTGCTTGTAGCCAACTAGCAACATATTTACTCATGAAGAATTGAACAGGGATAGTTGCAACATATGTGTTCATGAGCAGAATCACACTAAAACCTGGGTAGGGAGATGCCATTTGACATGTACTGCTACCAAGCACAAGTAACTAAACTAATTCATATTCTGAACTGAGAACTTAGTAATATTGCTCATTTAGTATGGAACTGTGAGTTAGACCATTGTATCTTCTCCACTTCTCCAGCTGACTGGTCTATAAATTCATAAACAAGCAAACAAAGTATGAATATATTTATATTTATTTATTTATTTATTTGATTTCTATAGCCGCCCATCTCAGCAAGTGACTCTGGGCAGCTTACAACAATAGAACTATAAAACAATTAAAACAATTACAATTAAAACAGTTAAAATATAAAGTAAATACAAAATAAATATACATGGCTGCCAAGTGAGCAATGTATGGATGTTGATACAGCCAATATTTATTTATTTATAAATAAATAATCTATAAATTATAAATTATATATAATATATATTATATATTATATAATATATAATTATAATATTTATAATTTATAAATAATTTTATATTATTAGTGTACTGCTCAGGATATCATATTCCATATGTAAATAAAAATCCTACCAAACAAAAGAAGACTAGGCACACATTCCTGGAACCACAAAACTGAACCCTGGAAATTTTAAAGAGCTGCGCCTTCAAATAATGTAACAGAATCGGGGGGTGGAGGAATATAACAATACTCTTCAGATACCTGAACGAACGTCCCACAGAAGAAGAACAATTCTCCATTGGTCTGGCATGCAAGGCAGAAAATAATGAATTTGAGTTACAGGAAAACAGATTCTGATTGAATATAAGGAAAAAAAATGCTTGACAATTAGAAGAGTTCAACTATGGAACCAATTAACCAGAAAGGTGGTTGGCTCCCCTTCACTCTGTTGGAGACTAGACAGGCAGGCATCTGTTACGGATACTTTAATTTGGATTCTTGTACAAAGCATGGAGTTGAATCTTATGTCCTCTTCCAACTCTATTCTATTGTCAGACAGTGTTAGTTTAACAATTATTCCTGGTATGGATACCAGCTTTAATTGTTCTATTGAGCTCTCTCTCTCTCACCATGAGACCATAATGTATTAATATCACCTGCTGAAGTGAATAGTATTCTCTTTTCCATTTGCAGATTAGAAGTCTTAAATATATGCTAGTATAGTACAGAGGGTAGAGTTGCTTTCTCTATTCAGTGTTCTAAAGATATGTTTGGACTACAATCCCCATAGTTCCCAGCAAAGCACCAGGTTTGTGAAGTCTGGAGTAGGCTAGAACGTATGAAACTGCTTTGATTTCTCTGTCTCTAAGCTTTATTGACATGCCCATAAACTGGATGAAATTCTACATATTACTATATATTCTTTGACCAAATGGCAATACACACTCACGCTTCTATAAACAACAACCAGATTTTTGTAAAAATTTGATCTGGATTCCAGAAGGGTACAACTTAATTCAGACAAAACAACTCAAACAAAATATATTAATCAAAGTTATTAACATGACAAAAATCTAAACCTAGAAGCAAAATGGGAATTGTTGCACATAAATAATATCAGTGGTTATTCTCCAGGTTGAGGCCATCTACTGTTTAAAATACCAAGTTTATGTATTTTGAAGTTTTCCCTTTTTTTCTCAATTTAATGGTATCTCCATTGAAATTATTAACAAATCAGGTAACTGTAAAGCAGAAAGCCCTTTGCAACAGCATGGCCCAATTTTGGTCTGAATTTATTTATTATTGCATTTATAAAGCACCAATTTCTGCAGCTTAACATGGTATACACGAAGTCTTCCCTTAATTTAATCTCTACACCAGACCTGTGGCCCAAAATCATTCAGTAGTCTAACAAGAATTTCAACCTAGATTTCCCTTTTCCAAGTCCAACACTTACATCTACACTACATTGTCTTTCAGGGATAGCACTGTAGATTTGTGGTTCCAGGAATGTGTGCCTAGTCTTCTTTTGTTTGGTTGGGGTTTTTTTTATTGACATATTGAATATGATATCCTGAGTATCACACCAATAATATAAATATATTCATGCTTTATTTGTTTGCTTGTTTATGAATTTATAGACCAGTGAACTGGAGAAATGGAAAAGAGACAACAATTTAACTCACAAATGATTTAACATACTCAAACGTTATTTACTTATATAATTTCATGATACAGTATTTCATTATACTTTATATGAAGTAATGCTAACCTCTTCTGCTGCTTAATTTTGGGGCCGAATGGAATAAAAATGGTAGAGTTGGTGGACCTTAAGAGGATGTTAACTATGTCAGGTTTCAACCAGAAGTCTTCAAGGGTTAGGGCGGACTCCTTGTAAAGAGGTAGCAAAACTAAGAAAAGGACATTTCTACAGTCCTCGCACTGTCCAGCAAATCCTAAAGCTGTGCTGACACATAAAAGTATTTGGCAACAACTTCAAATAAATACATTCAGACTTAGTTTTAAAAATAAGTTCTTACTGTTCCACTTACTTTTCTGGAATGCCAGGACTTAATATGATGCTGAAAAATCAGTATTGTCTTGTCCTTATGGGGTGGGGTGTTTTGCTGCCTCATATCATTGGGTTTTCTGTAGTGTCAGGAGAGATGGCATAGTCAGTTGATGGGTTTAGGCCCTCCTGGGAAGGACCTACTCATCACTGGCAGAATGTGGATGTATTAATATTGTGGTTGCTGGCAATACTTCGGGTTAGTAGAAGCAGCAGAACAAAGGTAGCACAATGAGATACAGAACAAGAGAGATAGTCAGAAGACAAAGAAAGTGGCTGGCACAAAAAGTAGGATTTGTAGCCTTAGCACCTTCTGTTCTTAAAAAACAATAAATGAAAACCAGCACTGTTCATGTTAGGCCGGCACCTATTCACTCATTGTTGACAGGCTTAAATTTATCCTAGTCAGGCAGAATTTAAAAGTAAATTTTGATCCAAGAGTATGTTCTGCTCTGGTCACTTCTGAGCCCATATTAGAAATGATGAATTTCCAGTCATGTTGGCAAGAATACCACAACAATGTTGCTATCCCAAAGAACCCCCAATATGCAGAGAGCTTTAAAAAGTGATAAAGTGAAACTTATTGGCCAGTTACTCATGTTAACATTAGAAAGCCCACCATGCTAGTCATCCCATCCCTATACCCCTCAATGCTTCTCATATATGGAAGCATTATTTTATAACATTATAATACAACATATCATATTAACAATATGATATGTTGCCTGTAGGAACTCCAGAAGTGGCAGAAAAGCCATTGGTTATGTTAAGCACTTCAACAGGCTACAAAGCATTTTGAAGCCACTTGATTCAATTCACTGCTTTAAAGCAGGTCCCCATTTTGATTAGTTAATGTATTTCAGTGAAGCAATTTCAGTCAAAGCTTTGTTGAACTAAAACACTCCTTTCCAAGCTTTGTTCAGCCCAACCACATACCCCATGAAAAGTTGAGATTTGCTGAGGTATAACCTAAACAGTTCCCTAAACTAACAGGGTATGAGTTTTCATTTCAGTTTTGTTGATGTGTTTAAAATTCTGAAAAGTTTTGCCTATAAACTGCATTCTCTTCCAGCTGGTCTGTTTAATCCTTTCCATGTTAACTAGCCACAGCTGTTGGCTCACCAGTTACTCTTTCAGAACTTGGGGTCCTCCTACAATGAGCTGAGCAATCCTGGAAGATGGTTAGCAAATGATCATTTATCATTGCTCAGTCCAAGAAAGTGTAGCATTTGCTAAGTATCAGAGAACTTGACTTCTTTTCAAGTAGCACGTGTCTTTGCTCTCTGCTCTGAGTTTTTTTTCCATCCGTGAAGCGGGGAGGGGAACCTTAATTTTGGCACAAGTGTGATCTAACCAACATGAAATGTGTGCCAAATTAAAAATGATTAGACCTATAATTTGGCACTTCAAGCCCCCCAAACGTGCTGGCATTGATAAGAATATATCTTATGAAACCCTGCAAGGAAGAGAGCTGTTCTTCCTTTGATAATGTTGGGTTTTAAGTGCTTTAAGATTCACTTAAAAATTACCAGTCTTCAGAACATTCTTTTTGTTAGAACTCTTCACCCTGCTAAAAGGGTGCCAGGACTGACTCTGGCTATCATGGGTCTTTAATCTATATATACATTTGATGTACAGCATTTCCCAACTCAAAATTAGTAAGCAAGAGGTTTTTTACTTTATCAACAATGCTATATTGATGACTTTGACAGGTCAGAGACTGATTTGATACACCACTTGCTGCCTTTTGCTGAATGCTACGAAAGGGAAGATCTGATACCCAACTACATGGATGCTTAAGTAGTGGTGTTTCAAACACTTGTAGAAATAGGAGGGGCAGGTAATAGAAGATACGTGGATTTTTAAGTGCAGTATGCATGGAGAGCATTTGCACAGTCTAGTAATTGGTCACAGATATGTAAAGGTAACTTTTTTATTTTGAAAAAAACCTAAAATACATTTTATGTAACTGCTATGATTAAGCTTGCCCATTTGATTTGGGTGATCAAATGTGGGCTAGAGGAGGAACTGGGTCTTTAGAAGTAAAGCAAGATAGATTTTTAGTAGTCTTCCAACCACTCACAACCAACTAATGATTGGATTGGTACAGATGCTGATGTACAAAATGTTGCTCTGCTATTGGTAATAATTGTTTTCAAGGAGTCTCTTGGCACACTACACAGAGCATTCAGGGAGAAAATACTCCATCTTGGAAAGGTTAACTACTTTTATTACTTCTTTAGTTAGGCTTCTTGAAAGCATACTTTAAGATTTTGGGGACAGAGGCTGTCCCCAAATAGATATTAGGGGAAAAAATGTGTCCTTAAATAACTGTTCAAGGTTTTAAACACAGGCAACAGGGACTGTGGCACCCAGTCCTCCTCTTCCAAAGTAAGATTTGAAATTGGAGTTGATGAGAAGGGTTGATACTTTTCATTCAAAACTGTAAAATCAATCAGTTAAAATAAAATCCCAAGAGTCATTACTTTGGGATGTTCCCACACATTTCTGTTTACTACATTATGGACTTTTAAAAGATGCACTGATATAGAATGTATTGAGAAAAAGGAGGGGATCTAATGAAAATCCGGCTCAGGTTTATCACAATCTTGAAAAGGCTTTGATTTTGTTACATAAGCATATTTTTAAAATTATTGGATTTATATATTATGAACCATACAGTTTTCTACATTTCTATGAAGTCTCATTCAGTATAATGGTGGTTACTCCTAGGTAATGGCTATAGAATGACAGCTCACTCCATTTAATCATTAGTAATCAATTATTCTTTGTTATAATTAAAGAAGGATGGAAGTTATTTTGTGGCTTCTGATGTTATATTCCATTGTAGCCAAACAACAGATGAGCTAAGTTTTGGCATCCTGTTGAAAAAGGCTCCAAAAAGGGAATCACATTTCCCAGCTTTATCTGCAAATAGTGCATATATCATGAACATTAATTTTGCTTTGCTTTTTGACACTCTTTCAGTCAATAGTATTATATTAATTCCATATTTTTCCAAATAGCAATTCTATTCCAGAGCAGTCAGTTTTGTGCACATGGTGTGAGCTTTTTCCACAAGGTAAATTCCTTGGGACTGGCACTCAGTTTAGTTTTCTAGTTAGAATATGCTCAGTATCAATTGGGATTACAGTTTTAGATCAGGATCCCTGGAAATGTCCATATGTTCATATGGAAGCATCCAAAATAAAGAACTGGGAACAGTAAATAAACAGTGTCAAAGAATCTTTCTTTCTTCAGTACTGCTGGTATAAAATTAATTTGGCAACTTGATCGAACCATGTTTTCTCCTCAAGCTGAATTTCATGAGTAAGCATTTTGTTTACGTTGTTGTCTTTCTATAAATCCACTGCTCTTAACACTTGCTGGGTCTTTTTCCATAACAATAAACATATCATTTACAAATCTGTTGCATCAGCCAAAGAGAAGTAAGCAGAGCTTTACCATATGGGAATGTGTGTTTGAGTCAGTTGATTATAAACTGTATCATGTCAACAATGATTGTAGTTAGAGGGAATTCTCCCACTGATCCAAGAATTTCACCCATCTGGTTAAGTTCTCAGGAGGGTCTCTGAAATGCAATTTTATTTCAGGAATTCCCACACCACAGGCCAGTTCAGCCCCACCTAAAATTTGACATGGCATTTTGTATAATTCTTCAAATGTCTTTTGAAATAAATAGGCAGATTACTTAAGCATCTAGCATGCTGCCACATATGTAGATACTGTCTGAACTAGTCAAAAGAGTGGATGGCAACCTTTGGGGGCTCTGAAGGATTCTACTACAGGCAACAAGGGGGACTGGGGGGGCCACATGCACACCAAGGTTGCCTTTGTCCATCCCTGTCTAAGGCAAATCCTAGAAGTAAACAGTGAACAGTCCCTCAAATAAGAAAGGCCATCTGTATAGGTCCTCCAAAGAGGAAATGCATGACACCCCCAAAATCAATTTCCACAAAATGTGCATAAAGTAATTTTCATATATTCTTGCTGTTTTGCATCTATTTTTTGTAATTATGTAATTACAAAATTACATAATTATGTAATTATGTAATTTACATAGAAGTGCAATATATCTCACCATACATGGGCATCTACCCTGTTGAGTCCATCAACATCATAATGCATGCTTTAGTTCCATCATAAACTGCTTTATTCATATTCAGCAACTTTCAACTCCAAGTACATGCAAAACATTTCATAATTCAAACCTATTCACTTTATCATATGCTTTAATTAAATTATTAAACATACAATAAACTTTCTCACATTCATATGTTTCTCAATGACCTTCTGAAGAGCAAACTCTCAGTCTGCACATTTCCTGCTGGCATAAAGTCAGACTGCACTTTCTAAAAGTTCCTGATTGTCATCTATCATACCTTTTTGATAAAAAAATTACCAAACAGCTTCTCAAACATACTTAACCAATTAATCACCCTGTACTTTTTGCCTTCAAAAACATCCTTCCTTCTGCCTTTACCTTTTTACACAGAAATGATGACAGCATTCTTCCAATCATCAACCATAAATACAGTCTGCACAGACACATTAAAACAGTCACACAGCGACTCAATAAGGAAACCACATCCATATTTTAAGATAGTTATGTTTATACCATCTTTTCCTCACCATTTTTCAACTGTATCACAACATAACAGTCAGGTGGCATACAAGTTTAATAAATTATCATCATTATTATTATTGACTTACTTTCATTATTTTTTTTTCTTGGATACTACTATTTATGACATTTGTTTCAATTCCATTCTTCAACATATCAGTATCATTGCCATACAAATCTCTAAAATATTCCTTCACTTCAGTTTCATTTCAAATAATTTCATCACTTTTATTTTTAATTCAGTTCACTCTGCTGCTTGTTTAACCTTTTTCACCCATTTCTAAAATAATGTTTATTCCCATCAAAATTGCTCTCTTTTTTCTCTGCCTCTTTAACAATTTTTTCTCTCTGATTATATTTGCAGCATTTTCTCTCATCAATTTTTTTTCAGTGATCATTCTCTTACAGGTAGTCCTCAGGTTACGAAGGCAGTTGGGACTGGGATTGCCATCGCTAAGCGATGTGGTCATAAAGTGTGACATCTTGTGAGTGCATTGCTTAGTGATGGCAATCCCAGCAGTCCCAGTTGCCGGCATAAGCCCAGGACACATGGGTCGTTAAGTGAGAAGAGACGGGAGTCCCATGTAAGGAGTGCGGGGGTTGCACAAGTGCCATTGGGGTGGGAGGGTGCCACAGGCAGGTGCTATGGAGCACAGACAGGTTGGTGGGTGCTGCAGAGGGTTGGTGGAGGTCTTGGGCAGGTTGGTGAAGGCCACGGGAGGGTGGGGAGTAGCAGACTCCTCAGGAGAAAGATCAGAGGGAGCGAATTACTGGGGTGACTTGTGACTTTCCCTGCCAGTTTCCCCATTAACTTTGATTGTGGGAAGCTGGCAGGGAAGGTTGCAAAGGGCAATCTTGTGATGTGGCTCACTGCAATATCGTAATCGCAAGCCAGGCATCCAAGCACCCAGATCGCAATCACATGACTGTGGGGATCCTGTGACAGTCAGAACTTCAAGGACTGGTTATAAGGCCATTTTTTTCAGTGTCACCATAACTTTGAATGGTCAAACAAAAAAGGATGAATCACAGAGAATCAGAATCATACTTTAGGCCAGTGTTTCTCAACCTTGTCAACTTTAAGATGCATGGACTTCAACTCCTAGAATTCCCCAGCCAGCCATTCATTCTGGGATTGAAGTCCATGCATCTTAAAGTTGACAAGGTTGAGAAACACTGGTTTAGGCCATTTAGTTATCAAGTTCAACTTCCTGCTCAGCACAATAATCAAAATTAGAGCATGCCTAGCAACTGGCAATCCAATGCAACCAGTTTGAAAATATTCAGCAAAAGGAAAAAAACCCATCTTCATTTGGAGTTCCTACTATTAGAAAGTTTTCCTATATATGATTTAACCAGGCTCTGCCTTCCCTTTATTTAAACCATTTACTTCCTCTTCTGCCCTCTGAGACAGTAAGAGAATAAGTTGTGGACTCTGGATAACTAGCTCTAGTTTTTTGGGTGTTGAACTGGAAGGTTAATTAGATAACTTACAAGTGTCCTTCTATGTCTATGATGTTAAAACCAAGGAGTGATGGGACTAAGTAGCAGACCCTCTCTAGTGTAAACAACATTCCCATTGCTTTGATTAATGTAAAGCCAAGTGCTGAAGTGACACTAAGGATACCCCCTTGGAATCACATCTCAGTTTTTAAGAATTAATAGCAGTCAGGGTCATGTCTGTTGAGATAGCTGAAAGTATTGCACATTGAAATTGGTGCTGTAGCCTTATTAGTGAGTATTTAATTTGATATTTTTGTGGCAATAATTTCCTGGAAGTTTTCAGTGATATGAAGTAACCAGGACCTTTATCCCAGGATATTACTAGTGCAATAAATTACATGATCTGTGAGCAGCTGAAATCTCCCATTTATAGAGATTACAGATTTAGAAGAAAACTGTTAAACTTTAGCATTCTTTTGTTGTGTTAAAAACACACACACTTTTATGATGCTATCCTGGAAACAATCCTAAACATACACACAAACTGTTTTTAAATGGATTTTTTCCCAAGGAAACAACTTTGTGTTCCAAAGTTCAGAACATGATGCCCATATTCAAAGCTTAAACAGAGCTAAACCATTGCAGTTCAATCCTTACCATACAAGCCCTCTTTTAAAGAGGAATATTCTGAGGCTTTTGATTAATCAGAACCAATTGGGCTGTTTTTAAAAGATACTTTTTTCATGCAAAGAGCAGTATTTTATGATTAATGGCATAAATAGCCTCATTGGTCTGTTGTAAGAACAGAGTGAATAGGTGAGAGGAAGAGAAAAGTGAAAAGTAACCAACTCCAAAGCTAATTTTTTAAAAAGTAGATATCCCATCTCTTCTACACTATGAGTTTTGTCCTTTGTGAAATCTGACTTTTCAGGTTGTTCACATTTTGACAGCTCCCCAAAATGAACCATGTGTACTTTGTTTTTCCCATGACAAAATAGCATTCTGTTCTTGTTAATTCACTTTACCAAAAAGAGAGGATAATGGGGAGAAAGAGGGCATGGACATACATTTCTTTCCAAAATCTGAAGTTATATCAGAGATGAAAACTAACTGAAACAGCCTCACATTCTACTTCTGACATATTGTTGGCAGACAGAATAAGTTGTTTTTTCCACAGCTTTTACCATTTAAATAACTCAATAATTGTAATCAAGATCTGTAAACCAGCAAAAAGTTAGCCATGACTAAGTACAATTAATTAAAAGCAATTTAACTTAAGTTAGGCATGACTAACTTGTTCCACAGATGACCATCAATGAGACTGGAAGCAATCCTATACTAAATGCCTCTCTGTACCCTGGGAATCCCTACCAACTGAGCAGGCATAGCGAGGTCATGGATATTTTGTAGACCTGTGCAAATCAGTAAAACTTACTTAATTTGAATTGGAATATAAGATCCAAAGATGGCATGATCCAATCAGAGTTTGTGATTTGAGATTCAATAGCAACCCAATTTGATTTGAGCTGATTCAAGATTTAATTCACAAAAGATCAATCAGCTCTAATGGAGAAACTTAAAACATCTGCAGCTGCTTCCTTTTTTTTTTTTTTTTGGCTGAATAGGATGAAAATAATAGGTTTGGTAGAAAAATTTAGAACTTTAATCCTGTTAAGTTTCAGATAAATACTTCTGAGATTGTAACCATAATAAATGCTTGAAATATTCCCCTGTACCTTTTATAGAACAGAGAAAGCAGAATGAGGAAAGGAATATACAAGTCTCCAAACTATTCATATCCAAAATCCCACAGAGAAGTCAGCTAAACCAGTGCAGTGTCCCACTCCATCCTGACTTTTTACTTGTTCTTCTGGGATATTTCAGGCATTCGCTGGGCTGGCATAACTGCTTAGTAAGCTTGGCCTTGTCTTTCCTTTTTTCTTTTCTGCATTCAAAACAGTCTTTAATCCTGGCAACTGCCTGGACAAGTCACTGCAGTTTTCTTGGCGAGATTTTTCAGAAGTGGTTTGCCATTGCCTCCTTCCAAGGGCTGAGGGAGAGTGATTGGCCCAAGTTCACCCAGCTGGCTTGGTCCCTAAGGCAGGACTAGAACTCCTGGTCTCCTGGTTTCTAGCCTGGTGACTTAACCACTACCCCAAACTGGCTCTCTTGGCCTTTTCTTAGAAGAACCTATTCAACACTGTCAGAATTAGCTGTTATCAGAGTTGTGACCTCTTGCAATATTCTAAGCTCATTAGCAATGATACCAGAAGCAGGCTAGAAAAGATAGATAGTATCCCACAGATAGGCCGGCCACAGAGAGTTGGGTTGCATTGGAAAAATGGCATTCTTAATCCTCCTTCCCCACCCCTGCCCCCAGTAGAAGTAGTAAGTGTTTAAATCAGCACCTCTCAATGAAAGTTTGGAAGACAGCCACTCCTTGTAAGGCAAACAGACTTCAACCTGCCTTGGTGAGGCAGAATGTAAAAGTAGGGTTTGACCATTTATTTATTTATTTAGTTAGTTAGTTGGTTAGTTAGTTGAATTTATTAGTACCCAACTTCCAATGGACCTTTGACTGCATGACACTGGACTGGCCAGCCTTGAGCCCAAATTTAGAATGATGAAAATTGAGCAGACCTCCAGTTATGTTGTCAGAACCAGAATGAAAATATAGCCTTCAGTTAGCACAGTGATGGCAAACCTTTTGGGCTGGCCACATTAAAGAAGTTGAGAACCAAGAAAGTGAACACTCAATACAATGTCAGCCTTCCCAATCTGACACAGCTCTGATATGCAGAGAGTTTAATGAAGTGATAAACCTCATGGACTGACTACTCATGGTAATGCCAGAGAGCCAATCACACCATTCAGTACCTCCCCTCCTGCATTCTCTATACAAAAAATTGTAAGGTTATGTATCGATAGTTAGGACCTTAGAAGTGACAGAAAAGCCACTGATTCTCTGAAGAACCTCTGAAAGCTCCAGAGTGTTTTGGAGTCATCAGGTTCCATTCATTACTTCAAAGCAGGTCCCCACTTCAGTTTACAAATCTGCTTCACAGAGTATTTCCAATGGAGCTTTCTCAAAATGACTAAGCCATGTGAAGTTAGTGTGCTGTTTTCTTCATTGGGATAACTTTAATGTATTTCTGCCACCTTAGTTCTTTGCTACCTTTAAAAAAAACAGCTTCTGAGGGATCCAGGATGTGGAATATCTCTGAGGAAAAGGGAAGGGATGAAAATGTTCAGCACTTGGAAGCATTTGGTTAATGTACCTAGTTTGCACCTTTTTAGGGTTCACGTGGACACACCACCCATCATCAGTATATATACAGTATACAGAAAATCATGCCACAAAATATGGTAGTTTTGCCATCAAAATTCAGAAGTCTGGGGGTGCTCTTGAGACTGCAAAAACGTGAATGGAGGAGCCAAATGCAGTCTACAGATTGCCCTACCTTAGCACATTCTTTTCCTCTTCTCCCTGGAATGCTTCTTCCTTGTACCAAAATTTTCCTATTTGTAAAAATGAATGCAATGGGATTTTGATCTGCAAACCAATTCAGAAATTGACTATAAGTTCAGGTCTTCTGAACTCTAAGGATTGGGTAACAGATGAGGATAATAAAAAAAAAACATTAAGGATATTCCACAGATACCCTTTTGCTCAAGTGTGGTAGGAGAAAAGGGAACAAAACTACACTTCTAGGTAAAACATTAACAACTATTAGTAAATTGTAATGTGGAGTTCCTGGTGCTCTATGAGCTTGGTTGTTTACTTGCAAACATTTCATTACCCAGCTAGGTGTAACGGGCAGTAGGAATAACTTTTTTTCCTTTTTATTAATCGTTATAAATCTTCATACATCATATTTCTGTATTAGCTCCGTGCCCTTCCTGGTTGGTCAAGGCTGCCCGGGAGAAGGCATGTGATTGGGTCTGGGCAGTGGTTAATTCCTCTTTGAGAGAGGGGGTGCTCCCACCAGCTCTTAAGGAGGCAGTGGTGTGTCCTCTCCTCAAGGGGCCATCACTCGACCCAACCAGCCTGGACAGTTTTCGTCCAGCCTCCAACCTCCCCTTTTTGGGGAAGGTTGTGGAGAAAGTGGTCGCATGGCAGCTGCAGAGGACCCTGGATGAAACAGATTATCTGGACCCTTTTCAGTCAGGGTTCAGGCCGGGTTATGGGACTGAGATGGCATTGATTGCACTCTTAGATGACCTCTGGCGGGAGCGGGATGGGGGCAGTGCGACCATCCTTGCTCTTCTTGACCTCTCAGCGGCCTTCGATACCATCGATCATGGTATCCTTCTGGACCGGCTTCAGGAGTTGGGGGTGGGTGGCACAGTGTTGTGCTGGTTCTCCTCCTTCCTCCGGGGTCGGTTCCAGTCGGTGTTGATGGGGGGGAAAGGTCCAGACCACATCCCTTACTCTGTGGGTGCCTCAGGGCTCAGTTCTCTCCCCTCTCCTATTTAACATCTACATGAGACCATTGGGGGAGGTGATCCAACAGTTTGGGGTAAGATACCATCAATATGCTGATAATACTCAGCTTTATATCTCTACCCCAGACCGCCTGAGTGATGCCGTGGATATTCTGACCCAGCGCCTGGAGGCTGTAAGGGCCTGGATGGGGTGCAATGGGCTTCGACTCAACCCAAGCAAGACTGAGTGGCTTTGGGTTTGTGGGCCTCCCGGTGCTAAGGTTTTTCCACCTTTGATCTTGGATGGGGTTCCACTACCCCAGACAGACCCAGTGCACAATCTGGGGGTCCTCGTAGACTCATGGCTCCTGCTCGAAGAGCCGGTGGCAGCTGTGGCTAGGAGGGCCTTTGCACACCTTCAGGTTGTGGGCCAGCTGCGCCCATTCCTAGACCGAGAGGCTTTGCTCACAGTCACTCATGCCCTCGTGACCTCCCGTCTGGACTACTGTAATGCGCTCTACATGGGGCTGCCCTTGAAGAGCATTTGGAAGCTTCAATTGGTGCAGAATGCAGCTGCACAGATAGTAAATGGTGTCAGGTACTCAACACATGTAACACCACTACTATGTGAGCTGCATTGGTTGCCGGTGTGCTTCTGGGTGCAATTCAAGGTGCTGGTTGTCACCTTTAAAGCCCTTCATGGCTTGGGGCCGGGTTACCTAAGGGACCGCCTTCTCCCAGTTGTTTCTGCCCATCCAATTTGATCTAGTAGTATGCTGTGGGTCCCGTCAGCCAGGGAGTGTTGGTTGGCGGGAACTAGAAGGTGTGCCTCCTCTTCCGTAGCGCCTGCTCTCTGGAACATCCTCCCTCCAGAAATTAGGATGTCTGTTGGTCTTTCATAAGGCCGTAAAGACCTGGCTTTGTGCCCGGGCCTGGGGCCTCGAGCGTGTGGATGGTCCCGTCTCTTGGCTGTATTAACATCCATGCATTGCTCACTTGGCAGCCATGTATATTTATTTTGTATTTATTTTATATTTTAACTGTTTTAATTGTAATTGTTTTATAGTTTTATTGTCGTAAGCCGCCCAGAGTCACTCGCTGAGATGGGTGGCTATAGAAATCAATCAATCAAATAAATAAATAAATATTGCTTCCATACAAGGATATTTGTACAGTATTAATCAAAGTTGTTAACATTCTATTGTTTATATGTCTTGGAGTATTGGAAATAGAGAAAAAAGAATGAATAGCCCTGAGGAACAGGAGGAAGAGTCACAACCAAGGCAACGGTCAGATAAAAGAAGTTTGAGTCGGAAATGTAATTTGAGAAAGCGTCTGAGACTTAACCCTCCCTAGTCCTCTTGAACATAAAGGGAGCGGGGAGGCACATTCAGACTTGCAAGTTTCTGTTACTGTAACCTTACAATAAAAGTAGTATTAGTTTTCATTACTTTGGTTTCCTAGTCTGGTCTACCTCAAAGGGATGACACTAGGTAACCTCATCAGTGCCATTCTGTGCTACATACATTCCCTTCTATTGGATACTGTAATGCTACAATTATTGATTTGTATTGTGACCTGAAATTCACAATACAAATTCATTCAGTTCAGTGATCATATATGGACTGGCTAATCCTTGTGAGCTTGCATGATCGGAAGAAGCACCACTTGACTTCAGACGGATCAATTCCACTTCCCCCCTTCCCCCAGGCATAAGAAGCATGAGAGGTGGGTCTTTTTGGAGTAATTAGCTCTTTTCACTCTCTTGTCTGGCCATTTCTGGGACCCCTACATAGAATTCTGCCTTTTTGCTTCGAAGGGAAATTATGGTTGCCATACAAATAGTACATACAGTATATATTATAATTAAGACTAAGTATAAACCCTAAAAAAATTAATAGAATCACAATTGGTACTGCAGAGAATTGCAAAGATGATGGGCCAAGGAGAAACAAGTTTGCAATCACTGTTACTGTAAGAAGCATTTTGTTGTCAAGAGTTACATATTTCATACACTCAATCCTTCGTCATTCTGTTTCTATCACCTGGGATTTTTGCTAGAAGTCTATTCAAGCTAGTTTAATTGTTCTGTGTGTTTCTGATAAATAGAAGTACTTTTGATGACATAACCCTGGTCGGATTTTCAGATAGTTTTATGAATGCAATGGATATACCTGGACAATTTTATCTGACCTTCAAAGATAAGCAGTTTGAGCCTGGTAAGTGCTTGGATGGGAGACTACCTATGAAATCCAGGGCTATAGACTAGAACAGGAAGCTAAAAGTTCCCCAGAGAATGTAATGCTAACCCCCTCCATACTGTTGCCATGGAAACAGTATAGGAATCTCATGTAGTCAGTAGGAATCAAGCTCAACTCAGGGGCAAATTTGCCTTCTTAATGCATGCATGAAGCTGCAATTCTTTGATGCTCCACTTTCCCATATACATTTTCAAGCCATGAGTAGAAGATATAACAATACCAATGGGTTATATTTAAAATAAAAAACTCTGGAAAACTCAAGATTTTTTTTCCCCCTCCAGAATGTAGTCTTAGGAAAACACTGCCATCTGGTGGTCATTTGGTAGTCAATGACAATTTCCTATATTCCAGAGAATAACTATCCAAGTGAATGAAATGGCATTATGGGTCTGAATAACACATTTTCATTGTAGGTCACTCTATTTGGAAAAGCATGCACTTTAATGGAGAGAAAAGTGGCACTATACATTTTTAGAAAGCACTGTGGAGAAAGAATGGCATGCTTATTTTTTTTCTGAACTGCCAGTTAATAACATAATCTAGTTTTATATTGGTTAGAGCAGATTATGCTTTAATAGTAAATTAGAGAATCCCTAATCAAGATGATGCACCATTGCAGCTATCCAGTTTCAGATTTTGTGAATATTAAATGCTTTTTTAATATGAAATTTTAATATGAAATGTACTTTCTTGAAGCTGATAACAAAAAAAGAGTATAGATATATAAACATTAAATATTGAAACAAAATTGAAAAAGTAAAATATCAAAAACAAGGAAAGGTTGAACATTTGATAGCTCACATTCTCCTTCCCTTCCATTGTCCCTAGCCACTAATCACTACTTAAATATTTCTCCTTTTCTTGAAATATTGGAGACTGTTGCTTATATTTATTTAAATCATTTTATCTTATATTTTTTAATTAATCTCTTAACTTTTTTTCTTAAAAACCACATTTCAAATATATAAGCCTGCCTTGCGGTGTAATGCATTCCTCCCTGAATTTAGTTAAACTTACGTCATGAATCTACAGTCAGTTTTACCATTGGTAAATTTTGGTCTCCCATTTTTGAGTAACAAAATGCTGATTGAAGTAGATTAGCAATAATGCCAAAGCAAGTTCTAATTCTACTCTTACCTGGAAGTAACCTCTGTTGAGAACAAAAGAGTTTCTTCCATATAAATCTGCTTAGTACTGGAGAATAAAGAAGATGCCAGTATATAATCAGCATTGTTTGGTTAAATTAAAATCGGTGGTAAACAGAGCATGTCCAATTTGTTAGTATTGCCAGAATATCTGGGTCATGTAGTTAAATTATTTTCATATGTTTTCTACCACCTACTAAACCCAAAAAAATCTTTTTTTGTAAGTTTTAAAAGTATGTTTCTTATTACAGTTTAAGCAGAGAATCAGAGTAACATTCTATTAAAAAAATAGAAGTATCACACACTAATTAGTCATTTTCACAAGTAAATTATCATGTTGGCTTCAATACATATTTTCTGTTGGCAAGAAAATTCATCTAAAATCTTGTGAGTGGATGGCTAACCTTCAATAGGAGCTGTTATAGAGATAAATCTGTTTATTTTCAGCTTTCTTTGGTCATAAAGGTAAACGTAATGTAGATTTCCCTTCAGCAAAGGATCATTACCTTGTCGTGGTGCTGGAGCTTGAGCACCTCAATGATGCCATGAGCTAAACCGTGAAGGGCCACCCAAGACAGGAAGGTCATGACAGAGAGGTCAGACTAAATGCGATCCCTGGGGAAGGTAATGGCAACCCACCCCAGTATTCTTGCCATGAAAACTCAATGGATCAGTACAACCAGAGATATGTTGGTATACCATCGGAAGATGAGACCCCCAGGTCAGAAGATGGTCAAAATGCTACTGGGGAGGAACAGAGGATGAGTTCAACTAGCCCCAGGCGTGATGACGCAGCTAGCTTAAAGCTGAAAGGACGGCTAGCGGCCAACAGTGCTGGTGGTGAACGGCGAATCCGATGTTCTAAGGATCAACACACCATTGGAACCTGGAATGTAAGATCTATGAGCCAGGGCAAATTGGATGTGGTTATTGGTGAGATGTCAAGATTAAAGATAGACATTTTGGGCATCAGTGAACTGAAATGGACTGGAATGGGCCACTTCACATCAAATGACCACCAGATCTACTACTGTGGACAAGAGGACCACAGAAGAAATGGAGTAGCCTTCATAATTAATAGTAAAGTGGCTAAAGCAGTGCTCGGATACAATCCAAAAAATGATAGAATGATCTCAATTCGAATTCAGGGCAAGCCATCTAACATCACAGTGATCCAAATATACACCACAACCACAGATGCTGAAGAAGCTGAAGTAGAGCAGTTCTATGTGGATCTGCAGCACCTACTGGACAACACGCCTAAAAGAGATGTTATTTTCATCACGGGAGACTGGAATGCTAAGGTGGGCAGTCAAATGACACCTGGAATTACAGGTAAGCATGGCCTGGGAGAACAAAACGAAGCAGGACATAGGCTGATAGAATTTTGCCAAGACAACTCACTCTGCATAACAAACACTCTCTTCCAACAACCTAAGAGACGGCTTTATACATGAACTTCACCAGATGGTGGCAGACATCTATACAGTCGGTAAAAACAAGACCTGGAGCTGACTGTAGTTCAGATCACGAACTTCTTATTGCACAATTTAGGATCAGACTCAAGAGATTAGGGAAGACCCACAGATCAGCTAGATATGAACTCACTAATATTCCTAAGGAATATGCAATGGAGGTGAAGAATAGATTGAAGTGACTGGACTTAGTAGATAGGGTCCCGGAAGAACTATGGACAGAAGTTCACAACATTGTTCAGGAGGCGGCAACAAAATACATCCCAAAGAAAGAGAAAACCAAGAAGGCAAAATGGCTATCTGCTGAGACACTAGAAGTAGCCCAAGAAAGAAGGAAAGCAAAAGGCAACAGTGATAGGGGGAGATATGCCCAATTAAATGCAAAATTCTAGAGGTTAGCCAGAAGAGATAAGGAATCATTTTTAAACAAGCAACGCGTGGAAGTGGAAGAAGACAATAGAATAGGAAGGACAAGAGACCTCTTCCAGAAAATTAGAAACATTGGAGGTAAATTCCAGGCAAAAATGGGCATGATCAAAAACAAAGATGGCAAGGACCTAACAGAAGAAGAAGAGATCAAGAAAAGGTGGCAAGAATATACAGAAGACCTGCATAGGAAGGATAACAATATTGAGGATAGCTTTGACGGTGTGGTCAGTGAGCTAGAGCCAGACATCCTGAAGAGTGAGGTTGAATGGGCCTTAAGAAGCATTGCTAATAACAAGGCAGCAGGAGATGACGGCATCCCAGCTGAACTGTTCAAAATCTTGCAAGATGATGCTGTCAAGGTAATGCATGCTATATGCCAGGAAACTTGGAAAACACAAGAATAGCCATCAGATTGGAAAAAATCAACTTCTATCCCCATACCAAAAAAGGGAAACACTAAAGAATGTTCCAACCAGCGAACAGTGGCACTCATTTCACATGCCAGTAAGGTAGTGCTCAAGATCCTGCAAGGTAGACTTCAGCAATTCATGGAGCAAGAATTGCCAGATGCACAAGCTGGGTTTAGAAAAGGCAGAGGAACTAGGGACCAAATTGCCGATATCCACTGGATAATGGAAAAAGCTAGGGAGTTTCAGAAAAACATCTATTTCTGTTTTATTGACTATTCTAAAGCCTTTGACTGTGTGGACCATAACAAATTGTGGCAAGTTCTTAGTGGTATGGGGATACCAAGTCATCTTGTATGCCTCCTGAAGAATCTGTATAACGACCAAGTAGCAACAGTAAGAACAGACCACGGAACAACAGACTGGCTTAAGATTGGGAAAGGAGTACAGCAGGGCTGTATACTTTCACCCTACCTATTCAACTTGTACACAGAACACATCATGCGACATGCTGGGCTTGAGGAATCCAAGGCTGGAGTTAAAACCGCTGGAAGAAATGTTAACAATCTCAGATATGCAGATGATACCACTTTGATGACTGAAAGCGAAGAGGAACTGAGGAGCTTTATGATGAAGGTGAAAGAAGGAAGTGCAAAAGTTGGCTTGCAGCTAAACCTCAAAAAAACCAAGATTATGGCAACCAGATTGATTGATAACTGGCAAATAGAGGGAGAAAATGTAGAAGCAGTGAAAGACTTTGTATTTCTAGGTGCAAAGATTACTGCAGATGCTGACTGCAGTCAGGAAATCAGACGACGCTTAATCCTTGGGAGAAGAGCAATGACCAATCTCCATAAAATAGTTAAGAGCAGAGACATCACACTGACAACATAGGTCCGCATAGTTAAAGCAATGGTGTTCCCCGTAGTAACATATGGCTGCGAGAGCTGGACCATAAGGAAGGCTGAGAGAAGGAAGATCGATGCTTTTGAACTGGGGTGTTGGAGGAAAATTCTGAGAGTGCCTTGGACTGCAAGAAGATCAAACCAGTCCATACTCCAGGAAATAAAGCCAGACTGCTCACTTGAGGGAATGATATTAAAGGCAAAACTGAAATACTTTGGCCACATAATGAGAAGACAGGACACCCTGGAGAAGATGCTGATGCTGGGGAGAGTGGAAGGCAAAAGGAAGAGGGGCCGACCAAGGGCAAGGTGGATGGATGATATTCTAGAGGTGACGGACTCGTCCCTGGGGGAGCTGGGGGTGTTGACGACTGACAGGAAGCTCTGGCGTGGGCTGGTCCATGAAGTCACAAAGAGTTGGAAGCGACTTAACAAATAAACAACAACAAATGTAGATTTCCAGAGAGTTCCATATCTAAGCATTGACCAAACTTTGTCTACTTACTTTGTTCAGAAATGTTGCTTCATTCTCTATCAAGCCATATCTTTGAGGACATTGGAGCCCCATGGATAAGTATAAGGATTCAGGAATTTAATACTTCTATTTTTATATAACAACGGTTTACTTACTACCTGTTTCTTAAGTCTGACTATATTTTTATATATAAGTTTAATTTACTCCCATCTGAGGATTTAGTTCCAGAAAAACTAACAGAATGCATTTTAGCTTACTGTCTTTAGTATAAGTTTATATCAGGTGGGGTTGATAACAACATTCAAAAACTGAATGCATGAATTGTTCAGTGGGGAGAAATAATCCTGGAAAATATTTGTATTTAATTGAAAGGTCTGTCAGTATAAGACAAATTCAAAGTTTTTGCAGTGACCACTGAAGCATAACCAATATTTGTCATTTGGGGACCCAAACTACTATATAATTATATGTTACGGTCTGTTTCAGCTGATTTGCATGTGTTACAGTTTGAAGTGCATGCCAGTTAGTGTTTTAATAAGATGCAGCTATAGCATTTTTGAAGCAACGGACATGGTTGTACCTTGAGCCACTGGCTGCAATATATATATACTCTGTCTGTGGGGGGTCGGGGGTGTGTGAAAATACCAAACCTGCCTTTCTCTTGGATATAAGAATGATGCTGAAGATAGATGATTCTTTAGCCAACATTCCATGCTGATTACCCTGAGAACCAACTTGGTATGGTAGAGAGCAGTGCTTCACAAATGGTGGGACAGTTTCTTTCCTAAGTGACATGAATAACCTTCAGGGGTTATTGCATGAAGGATTACTAGTTTACTCATCAGTGGCCAACCACTGATAAACAATTTTAGCTCATTAATGATTAATTTAGGAAGAGGAATCCCAGCCTTACCAATTGGAGAAAATCAAGAAAAGAACCTGATGCCCTGCCTATTGCAATGTTCTACCCCAAGCATCAGAATGAGATTAAAAATGCTGGTAAACAAATGGGACCCAGTGCCTATTCATCCTCCCTGCTGCCACTGTTACCTACAGTGGAAAAATTCATAAGATTTGCCACAGACTTGTTTAAATAAATAAATACCTGGGACTTTATCAGAAGGTTTCACCAATGGGGTTTTGTCTTGCTATATGATGCAGTGCAACAGAAAAAAGGAAACAAGGTCCTAATCCCTTTTCTGATGTGCCTAAAATAAATGAAAATTTGAGAATCTAGGGATAGGAGCATTTATGGTAAAAGTACTGAAACATTTGTGTGCCTGCTCTGGGACTTCTCAACTTTTGCTGCTTTTTTCCTCTATAGGAAGGGGGGGTTCCCCAAAGAGCAAAATATAAATAAAAACTGAACAGAGTTCAAGAAGACTGAGAAACATTCATATTGGGACAAAAGATCCAACTTAGATATGGAAAAACCCAATTCAAATCCTTGATCACCTAGGTAATTCCTTGGTCTCATGTATCTGCTAAGATTATTATGAAGGTAAAATTATATTCTAATTTGGGGCTTATTCTCACTGAACTCTGTGTGGTTTGTCTCTGAATTAACATATAAAGAATATAAAACTCCTTAGAAGAATAGGTTATTGTTAAAATAAATAAGTAGGGTGATGCCTTAGCAATGCTATTTGTTAGGTTAAAAGTAGTGCAACTAGCCTTGCAGTTTTGGATAAGGGGAAAAATATATGGGGAAAATCCTCCTCCTGGATTTTGTTCACAATGTCTGACACTGCAATATACGTGGTCTGGAATGAATTTTTTCCTAATCAGATTTGTTTCACCAAGGGGGATTTTTTTTTTACTTTGCTCATTCCTGGCACCAGGAGACACCAGAGCCTTCCTTGAAATAAATATCTGTGTTTCTTTTATTCAAAACAAAATTCTGTTTCTATAGTGCACTACAAGAACAACTTAGTCCATTCCGCTCTATCAGCAACTACTGGATATAATTTTGTTGGATGTGAACGAATCTGGGCAGCTTTGCACATTGAGAGAAGTCATTATGAGGGAAACATTTATGGCTGTTTCACATATGCAGTGCATCCCATTCCCACTTACAAGTTATTTCTTTAAGCTCAGGCATCCTGTGGTGATCGTATCTGTGAAAGGCTTCAGCTGGCATTGCACTCAGCATATGATAAAGATGCTTTTAAGTGGCCTCTTGAGTTGGAGGCAGAAGTCTGTATCCCTCAGAATCAACGTGTGGTCTGAACACTACAAGTTCAGCGCTATCTGTTCATTGCTATCTAGATCACTACAAGAGGAACCATTAAAAGTATGTCAGGACTATCTCTTTAGAAACTCCTGCTTTGTATGTGTGCATTGGTGTACATGCTCAACAGAGGAGTGTTGCAAACCTATATTATCAGATCTGGCTTTGTTCACTATTTGTTTTGGTCTTCTGTAGATTTTTATGTGGGTCGATATTTATTCATAGAAAAGAATTTCCTTGATGGAATATAAAGGTAAAGACACATGCTGCAGACAAGACCAAGGACAAATGATTGAAGAAAGAATGTTGACAGAATCCCAACTCTGCAAATCCGTATCACCACAAGATTACTGCATCAAATCGACTTTATATCTCAGAAGGTTGGAACATGGAAAACAGATCAAAAATTAGTTAGGATAAACTAAGAGAAACCAACAACTACAGAGCAAGAATGTTGTTGACAGCTGAACAATCTAGTGAGCACTATTTTATGTACCTAACTACTAAAAGAAGTTTTCTAGTGAACAAAGAGAGAAAGTCTGAATTCTTAGCTATGTCTTTAAGGCAGTGTTTCTCAACCTTGGCAAGTTTAAGATGGGTGGACTTCAATTCCCAGAATTCCACAGCCAGCCTCAAACTTGCCAAGGTTGAGAAACACTGCTTTAAAGAAAAGTAGCTTGTACAAATACCTTCTTTATTGTCCTCAGGAAGCAGTAGTTTCATTCTTCTCTGCATGGGGATGTCCTAGAAGATTTTGTTCCAGTATTAGATGACTTTCATGCCCTCCATCCCTGAAGTAGTACTCAGACATGTTTAGCAATTAAGCTATTGTTTTAAGTAATTTTAATTGTTAAAAAAAGGCATAAAATAATTAGTCAAAATACCATGTTCATGTTTGTTCTGAAGAAGTTGTATTTGTGGAACAGATATTTTCTGAAGTACATCATAGGTGGCATTAATACACTGGCACAAGATATATGTTTACATTAAGATAAAAAAACAGACATCTATATTTTATATGCACAATATCCCGTGCAAATTGCACACTGATTCTCAATAAATAGATTGCATACACCACTAACGTGCACAGGCAATTCCATCAACATTTCCAAATCACACAGACAGTCAAGAGAGTCTGATAGGCATAACTTTAATTTGTGCCTTGGAAATCTACCTGCTATGTACCCAATGCCTATCTAGTCATACTTTTTAAGCCTGTGATTAAAGTGTGTGCCACTGTGTCAGCCAACATTAACTAAATAGCATATAGAGAAATGTATTTTGAGCCAATCACAGTACAACAATCCATTAATACAACAGGCATAAACTTCCAATATTTACAGATCCAAACTAATTCGCTTATGGCAAGATGTAATGAACTATATCATTCTGACTTTTATAAATGCATAATTATCAAATGACATGATTAAAGCAAATGTTAAGAAATGACTTTTAGGAAAAATGAGAGGCCATTTATTTTTCCATGCCCTTCTCTTCTACACGGTTGGCTGGGGACTCACTTGAACATAATGGGATAGTGTGCAGATGTAATGTGATGGAGAGGAAGTCAATCAAAATTGTATAAAGGGGCTTTGCACAGAACTAAGTCGATCCAATCTGGGATGAGTCCAGCTTTAACTCACAGCTCTATATCCTTCATCCCATCCTGCTCAGAGGACCAGCCCTTTCCTCCAGGCAGATACTTTCATAGGTGAAGAAGGGCAGCATGGAGCAAGAGGAAACAAGGAAGTTTCATTCCACGTGTTTCCACAGTTCCACATACAAGCTACTGGCTGCTTCACACACTGAGCTAAGCATCAGTTGTTTTACCCATGAGTTGCTGAATAAATCAAAATTGCTTACAACACAGAAACCATCAACAATAGTTTACAATCCCTAATGGCTTGATGGATAGGTTACACTAAATCAAAATCAAACTGAACATATTATAGCTTAGCAAGATGTTTGAAATCAGCCACTGTCTCTTCTTCCTCCAATTTGCAAGATTCCTTTATGTTACCTATGTATTTCTACAACAGAAGACCATGTTTTGGTCCATTATTCTTCAAGTCATCCTCTTTGGGGGATAAAGTAGTCTGCTCCCACTCTGGCAAGGAAGCACCTACAGATAGCTCTGCCTTCCTCTAATTGATAACAGCAAACTGGAAAACCTCTTCCGAGCACAGACAAAAGCAAAATACCCTATTCCTGCTAAGAAGCCAGCCAAAAGGGTTGTGCCAAAAACTTTGGGTGCCCTCTTCTTTGCCACTCGAAATGCTGTTGGAAGAACTGCTGAGATGAGTATGTTGTTGACATGTCCCAAAACCTTATGAAATGCTTGTCTCTTCAAGACCCGCTCGTAATAGGCCTCCAAGTTGGGTCGCTTTCCATTTCCCCAACTTCTCCTTGCCAGTCCAATGAACTTCAGCCGATGGAGTGTCACAGCAAGGGATACATCAGCCAAGCTAAAAAATTCTCCACAGAGCCAAGGCTGATGTCCATTTTCTGATATCAAAAATAAAGGCATTATTAGAGACTAATTAGAGACTAATGAAATGTAGGATGCAAAGGATCCCCCAGGCTATGCATATGTGATCAATTTTCTTATTGTATGTGTGTAACTGTTAGTTCCAGATTACTTCTTGTGATGGTTTAGCAAATAGCTTGCCTTAGGAGCGTTACCTGGCTTGAAACAACCTAGGGATTTCTTATTTCAGCACTGCAAAATTAAGAGAAAATGAGAGAGAATTGACGGCAAATAGTTTACTACCTGGTGTTTCTTCATTTCTTCTTTGTAATTCAGTCTCAACCTGATCCAAAACTTTTTCCAACTCATCCAGTATTTTCTGTAAGTACTTTATGTTATCATGATCCATCAGCTTAGACTAAAGGAAATAGATTACAGGTTATATTTCAAAAATGATTAGGAAAAGTTATTTTGAATACAGTGGATCTTAGTAAGCAATTGTAAGACTCTGATGAATGACACAATCCTGTGCACAGTTACAGAACCATCACAGAACAAAAATGACATGTATATGATCTCTTTTAAAACGGAGTTATTCCAAGCAGAAATGCATGACACAACAATTACTGCTATTTCACATTAATATCCAAGCAATCCTAGAATTCTGGATCTGTTTTGACTAGTTATATATATATACACATATATTCTGTTCTTACTTTGAGTCGTTTCTGCTTTGCTATATATGCATCTTGCAGATCTGGGTTTTCTTCAGCAAGTTTCTTTAATTCAGATTCAGTATTACCTATTTGGCCTTGCAAAATAGCAGTGAGTCAGTTAAGGTTAATAATCAAATTTTGTCAAACTTTCCAGAAAATGTAAGTAAAGCTTATAACGTTAAAATGTTTTACTTCCTTTTTAACATAAGTTTTACTTACATTTAAAATTAAAAGGAGATTAATAGGAAGCAAAAGGCCTCTGAGAAAATATATCTGCTTCAAAAAGCAGAGTCCATAATTGGTGCTATCCAAATTGTATTTTTATTTATTAATTTTGTATTTAAGTTAAATTTCCTGAATGTACCTTCAAAACCTGAAACCTTGTTAGACATTCACACTTATATTTCAAATACCATGATAACAGGAATTGACTGAAAAGCAGAAACTGTATTTGCTGCACATAATTGCTAGATTTTTAAATCAAGGCTTTAAATATAGGCTGCATTTAAAACACTGGTTTTAATTATTTTGTTAGCTGCTTTAAATTTGTTTTAAGTACGAATGGATAGATATATTTTAAATAAGTAAATAAGGCACATAATCCCTAAGAATCAAAAGATAAAAATGTCCCACACAGATGAACTATTGTAGGTATACTTGCAATAAAATACATGGACAGTTCAGTGAATACAAGTGAATGTCCTTGGCTTAATATCAGACTGCCAGAATGAACGGTACATTCGAATGCATTGAACACTTGATCAAAATCAGTACTTGAACTCCACAGAAACCAGGGCACGTAAAATGCTTGTACGTACTACGAATTCTTGTTGTGGCATATGCAGGAATCATGGAGTCCACTGCTAGTTCTGGATGTAAAATGCAGCCATGTGTATATGCATCCATAGGCAAGGAATCCAACAGTTCTCTGTAGTGTTGAACCCTAGGATAATACATACTTCCTTCTTCTGGCATTAATCTTGGAGTCTTTTCTACACAGAAGAACATCCATAGATGAAGGTTAAGAAAAAATTAAAAGCAGGTTTGTTTAGATACTTATCACCTCTTAGCATTTCAGCCCTTATATCTGAAAGTGAATGATAAAATCTCTTTTATCTATGATCTGATTGTGGATGAGAAAGTGAACTAGTCAAGACATAAGACATTTGAGATAGGGCTAGCCTTTCTTTCTTGGTCCTAATGAGAATTCATTCTTGAGCCTCCTTTACGACAGTGATAACAATGAAAAAGGCCAATGTTCTCTTCCGCCACCGTATCCTCTTAATGTTGTACAGAAAAGCTTTTCTCCTCAGTTTAGGACCTTTAAGTTCTGTCTCAGTAGAAATCAAATACATTCCTCAGAGCTCACTAAGCACCATATTTTAAAGACTGCCAGTAGAAAAGTATGGGGAACTTCCTCATCACTTTTTGACTGTGTTCCATTTTTAAAGCTGTAGAATGAGAGTAAAAAACTTGATAAACAGCACTTACTTCCTTCATCCTTGCCTTCATGTTCAGCTGGGTCCAGGAAGTTACAAGTTCAATATTATTACCATTGTTGTTGTTGTTTATTTAAATTTTTTATAGATTCCCACTCTACTAGACTAATATTATTAGTTATGGTATCCTTTCAAGAGGCTGTCTGAATCAGGTCTAGATAATTTTTGTTTGTTCATAGATGCCTATCTCCAGAAGGTAGTCCTGGTAAATTTATGTTCAGGTCCATGGAATATATTTTGTAGGATTCCATAAAGTTCTATATTTTATCATTTATTTTTACCCTGTTGAATATCTACATATACGGTGACACATTCTTGGTATGCTTATGCCTTTAGTTAACAGAACCATATAAGAAGTAGAGAAATCCTCTAACTTCCCAGAGAGCCATTGCCAATTAGAGTAGACAATACTGGTCAAGGCAGATTCCTATTTTCCTACAGAACAGTTGTGGATAAAAAGTTCTATATGTCTATACCCCACTCCAAAAACACTTTCCTTTCAAAGTGTTTTTTTATATGCCCCGCAAGAATAAAGCTGAATATTATGTATCCCACCTGACACCTTTTTCAAACTATAATCATTTGAGTAGGTAAGTAAATTTCTATGAAGGTACATACATTAAGGCATTCTTTTTTTAAAAGCACATAAGTACTCTTATTACCATTCACAAAAGTATCTTCAAGGTAGTCAATAATCTGAGTTGCATCACAAATTATGTTCTCTTTGTGAATGAGCACAGGGACTTCTCCTGATGCATTTAAACGCATAAACCAAGGTTCATTGTGTTCACTCAACGGAAGGCTTACATCATGCTCTTCACATTTCAACCCCTTTTCCGCAATCACCAGGCGCACCTGAAACAGATTGATGAGCTTTCCTGTTAAAGACTATGAGTGCCACATTTTTTTAAAAAATCAATTATACAGTTTATCACATATTGTACAGGGACTAAGGAGACTCACATTCAAATACAAACCTGGCCATGGAGTCAGCAGGGTGGCTTGGAGCCTAACCTGCTCCTAGGATAGTTGGGACATAACAGTAGTAAATGGCTAAATAAAATATGTTGCTGCTCCCCAGAAATAAGAAAACCAACAGGAACATCATTTAATGTGAATATTATATACCAGCTCTTCATATGACATTTTTTCCCTCTAAGGTTCTTTGATCTCACTTGGTTGCTTTTGTTATTGCCTGTTTTTCATTCCTTTACCTTGGGATGAGCCAAGCCCCAATTTTAAATGCACGAAGTTTAACAATAATGGGAAAGGTTCTGGGCCTGTTTGTAAAGCTTCCTGGCCTAAGTATTCAACCCTTTCATTATTTTTGACTCCCTCTTCTTTTAGGCACCCCCTCAGAGCTGCCTTTAATACAGTGCTTCACCCCCACAGGCCTAGTAGGCAGCCTTAAGTGGGCTTCAGGGAGCTGTCCAGGTTCTACAATTCAACATTCCTGAAATCAGTTTAGACACTCACCTTTTGGGAACTGAAGGACTGTGTCCAGTGATAGAGGATGAGTTTGGCCTCCGTCTTGACATCCACTTCAGCTGGGGGTGCTTTGTCTGCCATCTGGTCCTCCTTTCCTTCTGCCATTTCACGTTTTTGTTCCTGCTCAATTCACTGCTCTGAGATTCTGCCCGTGAGATTTGATTCTTTTTTTCTCTCCTCTCTCCGTTACTGAGTCTGCTCCATGAACTGAGCATGCTCATTATTGGCAGATGAAGTTGCCTTCCTGATATTGCCCTCACTCCCCCATAGGATTTTATGAAACGAAGAAGCTATTGAAAATCTAGGTATTCAGGACCAGCCCAGAGATAACTAAGCTACTTACATGAAGAAGATGAATTTGAAAAAGGAAAGGAGTCCTTTTTCCTGACTCTCTTCTCTAATTTGTAATAAATGAATATTCTAAGATATATTTAATTAATTAATACAAATAAAAATCCAAATCAGTTTCTTTGATCTCAGACAGGAATCTGAACCTAAACAATGCAGGACAATGGAATCAAATGGATACGCCTTCCATATTTCAATAGCATATTAATATCTGCCTCAAAAAGTGTATGAGGTACATTAATATTATGTATTCCCCATGCAATGTTTGTCTTTTAGTTCAGCTCACCTTCATACGTAATTTTATTAACCTCTTAGGCATTTCAGTTGCCCATGATTGTGTTCCATTGTAATTAACCTTGCCTTTCCTTTATAACAGTAGATGTGATACTATCTGTTGTATTTAAAAATGTATATTCTAGCTTTTCTCCATGTAAGATTAAAGAGGTTTACTGGGGATCTTTTTTCACTTTTATTCCCCACATGGCCCAGGCTAGACCTGAATACTTAACATATTTCAGCATGAGTGTATGTTTAACTGGTCTCAAGAAAATATATAGGCTGTTGATAGTATCATGGAAATCACAAATACATTTTTGGAATCTAAGCTTCAGATCTGGATTGCATAAAGTGCAGTTTCCAAAAATTAATCATGCACATATACAAATAAGGGTTAGAGATTTCATGCTAGAACTTCAAATTAGCAATCTTCCTTAAGATAATTTATAACAAAAAATTGAAAGGTTTGATTAACTAGGGCAACATTATGTTTAGAAAATTAAATTTTTATATTTTGATTACAGAATAAAAATAGATTAATAGATTAATCATTAATGAAAAGAGTCACTTAAAAGCAAGAGCGTTTTGCTAATAAATGTCCACAGCAAAATAAATGTTTCTGGAAAAGCATCACTTGATAAATTCTTAACCAGTTAAATTACTTAACCCTGAATGACCACAAGAGGTCTCCATAGTTCTGGAAATAGTGAGGAAACACGTCCTCAAGTAAAAAGCTACATTGAGTCTCTATTTTTCCAATTACTATCATTTTAAAAATTGTTTCCAGTACAGATGCGAATTAAGTCTCCAGTCACACATACTTATATTTTTTAAACTCTTTAGGGCAAAAGTGAAAAGGGTATATGCAAAAAAACAAATTGTACTGCAAACTTACTATCTCTTCTACATGACATCAGTCAGGAGTATTCCAGAGGGAGAAAGAGCAGCCATTTGGGAATATATTTCCTGTACTCATGGCTGTTTGTTCACCTCTTTGGTCTTTATACTGTAACAATCTGAATTTCTGGGACTAAACTGAAAAGCACCATCAATCTTGGTTCTCTATAAACCAAGAAAAGGCAATGCTTATATAGGGCAAGCCCCAGGCATTTTTTTCATGGATCCTAGATAACAGGCCATCAGGAAATTTCAGTGCTGTAGACTAGATTGAGAAGTTGAAAATATTGGAAGGCCAAATTTAATGGCACTGGCTCTTGAGCATGTCAGAACAACTGACCACAAGAGGGCAGTAAGATGTAAGTAGTTTAAGGTTAACTCTGTCCTCTCTGTCTCTCAGTCTTCCTGCTATTTGTCCAAGAGACTGCTAATCTTGTTGGAAGTCCTGGCAAATCCAGCATGCCTTATCTGCATGTGAATTAGCATGTAAATTGAGTTGTCCCACAATGCAACTCTGAGGAAGCTGTTTGTTGCCACTCCCACTTCCTCTTTCTATCTTTCCCCTTCTTCCACCCAGGGAGAAGCAAGCCTGCTGCTCTGCTCTCCATTCATCAGGGCCATGTGCTCGGGCCTTGATGAAGGATTCTGCCCCTTTCTTCCACACAGCTCTTGGCAGCTCTGGGCTGAGAGTTTAGGGCAAATGTATTTAGAAAGAAAAGAAGAACAAAGGAACTTCATCTTTTCCACCAAGATGAATGTAACAGAAGCAACAATAAAGTCAGTAAGAAATTCTTTTACTTATCTTAACCTAATCTGTCTAAGCATGTGATTCTTTATGCTTGGGAGGGCTGAGTGTGTAAGATTAATAACCTGTGTTTCTCTGACATGCTCACTGAAGCTATCTAAGATAATTTTCTTTTTCTGTGCCAGCTTCTCAGCTGTGTTATAAGCTCTGTTCCATTTCTGTGGTTCTAGCAGGCCACTAAATTGGTTTCATATCTGAGGTCACTGTCTTCTACCCTTCTTCCCAGGCACACATACATTGACTACCTGCTCTTGGACTCTCCTGGTAGCATGTGGGCTTTGCCTTTTGCTATAACCTATTTCGTGTAAATACATCTCCCTTCTGTTACAGTTAAAAAGCCTGCTTCACTAATCATGGCTTAAATCAGACTTCCACTTTCAAGAAGACTGCCATGCAGATACAGGTTATTTTAACCAGCCCCCATCCTCCCCACCCACCACCACCCCAGACCCAAATCTGGACTAGGAAATGGCAAACCACTTGCATATTGTTGCCAAGAAAACTACTTGGATATATCCATGAAGTCCACCAGGGGTCAAATCTGACTAGAAGGAAACTTTTTCTTTACTTTAAGAACCTCCCATCATTACAACCTCACTGCTGAATTCCACCAGTAAAAGTGAAAACAGGAATATGGGGATTTAATCATTTACCTATCCCTGCCCTTCCCCTCAAGCCCCCCCAAAAGCCTGCCTATTGCTGTAGTCCAAATAAATATTAAGACCCATTGCATTCCATTAACAGTTACTCATAGGTGCATGCCTTTTATGATTAGAACGAGGCAATAGTTCAACATTTTTACAAAGCCTTTACTCATTTGTTCTGTAATCTGTACAAGTCACAAAAGGTTTTGTTATGTAAGCTATATGAGAGAGATATGTAAAACTGGAACATCTCAGATTCTGATCTGTTGCCTCTGTGGATTGAGACTTCTATCTGATTACTAGTACAAAATGTGGGTCATTTTTTTAATTAAAAGAGGAGAGAGAGAGAGAGAGAGTTTTTTCAAACCTATCGTTGGAATACAATTGTTGTATTATATAATTGTTGTATTGTACTGTTGAATATTGTCAGAATACAGCCTTGTGTGGCGCAGAGTGGTGTGTGGCAGTATTGCAACTGAAACTCTCCCCACAACCCAAGTTCGATCCCAGCGGAATCTGGATTCTTGGGTGACGACTGGGGAAGGCAATGGCAAACCACCCCACTCTATAGTCTGCCGAGAAAACATCCCGAAAGCGGCATCCCTCCAAAGCATCAGACATGACTCAGTGCTTGCACAGGGGACCTTTCACCTTTCATCATTGTTGGAATACTTGCAATAAAAAAATACTAAATATATACTGTAATATGGAATACTTTCAGTATATAAAATGCTTTATTTCTGTTTTCATTTCACTTCACCCTAATGCTTGAATATAAAGCATGGTTTCAGATTCTGGTTGAATTTCATTTTAGAGGTATTGGAAGGAAATAAAATTAAAAGTTATCTTATGTAAATTGCGGTAAGCCCCAATTTTAACCTGCCGTTTTTCCTGCTGCACATGTTAAGGATTGTAAACTACGGAAACTGAATGTAAACTAACCTATACAAAATTTTAGGAAGAAAATAGAGGGAATTTCTGCTGCTTCTTACAGCAATTCAACAATAGCAGCAGCAACATCAACAAAACTTTTACCAAGTGTATTAAATACCTTCAGGAGCTAATCATCCTGCTTATACTGAAACTAAAAATTGCATCCTCCTTTCCTTTCTTCATAAATTTCATAAATCAGATATATTGTTCTGGCATATTTCATTTCCAGAAACTGAAATTTAAATTTTTTAAATGTTAACATTTCAAGGGGGGAAAACTGTCCTGTGGTTCTCAATTTGCTACTGCATGCATCTCTCTCCCCTCCCTTTCAGATACTGATTTTATGTTTTTTCAAATGTTCAGCCGTGATTGTATTTGCTGACAGAGATAAAACAGCATTACTGGTAAACGAGAAGGAATTTTCAGCAGACCCAGAAAGAACTTGAGGTTTGCAGTAGTAGAAAAATAGACATTACAGTCATGAGCATGTACAGTCCTGATTGCACTACTTTTGGGGGGGAAGATTCCCAGCCCCCCTTGGTTCTTTTTATGATGTTGCTGGTTACTTTGCTTGCTTCCTTGTCATGCATGGGCAATACTGGTTTGGCTACAAAATCAATAGCAGTCAATCATGAGCACTGCAACTAGAAGGAACTGGAGGACAGCAATCCAACCAAAACTAATTTTAAATAAACTGCATTGATTTTTCTGGAAGAGAATTAGGCCAATAGGAGTACCTAGCATGTTTCCAGAAATGAGGCCAGATTTTAGTTACTTTCTTGGTGTAACCTCACCCTACCTTTCACTTCACAAAACCTAATTTGCATGATTAGGGAAAATTCATGCACTTCAGCTACGACTGCAAGCTGTGCCAGCATGGCTGGAGCATTTGCCAAATTTACTTCTCACTGTTTTCCCCTCTCTTATGCTCTTTAATAATATAGCACTATGAAAAATATTGGACACTTACAACCTTCCCATAACAATAAATCATGAATTGGCTTTATAAAGGTACTGCCTTAGTATGAATCTGTGGCAGGAGGAAGTATTCTCCCTTCTCACACTAACATTGTTACTTTTATTTTATCTCATAAATCTATCTACTGCATGTGTGTTTTAGCTTGTTGTTTATTCATTCAGTCGCTTCCGACTCTTTGTGACTTCATGGACCAGCCCACGCCAGAGCTTCCTGTCGGTCGTCAACACCCCCAGCTCCCCCAGGGATGAGTCTGTCACCTCTAGAATATCATTCATCCACCTTGCCCTTGGTCGGCCCCTCTTCCTTTTGCCCTCCACTCTCCCTAGCATCAGCTTCTTCTCCAGGGTGTCCTGTCTTCTCATTATGTGGCCAAAGTATTTCAGTTTTGCCTTTAATACCATTCCCTCAAGTGAGCAGTCTGGCTTTATTTCCTGGAGGATGGACTGGTTTGATCTTCTTGCAGTCCAAGGCACTCTCAGAATTTTCCTCCAACACCACAGTTCAAAAGCATCGATCTTCCTTCTCTCAGCCTTCCTTATGGTCCAGCTCTCGCAGCCATATGTTACTAGTGTTTTAGCTACTTTAGGGATATTTGTGGTCATGGGTGATTTTTAATTGTGTGTTCAAATCACAAATACAATATTCTCCCAAAATAAGATGTAATAATGCATGAAATAAAAATGTTCTATTTCTCCTTGTGATCAAGATTCATTATAAATACCCTTCTTCCAGAATCTATTATATCATTGTAACAGAATTACACAGAAACAAACTTTTGAGGTGGAACAGTATTTTTTCCATAAGAAACGCTTACTGAATACGCTAAAGCTTCAACAAATATTTAAAAGCAAAATTTGAATATCTGCATGTACATACATCTGGAACAGCATTATGTAACTCACATCTGAACTCAAATAAAAATCATAGATGTGGTGGAGGAGAACAGAATTCAAGTTTTTTGTTTTTTAAAAAAAGACCATTCTACCCAGGAAACTATAAATTTGGAGAAAGATTCTCCACATAGTATGCCTCTACTCATGAATGACTAATACAGATTATCATTTTACTAAGTGTTCTGAGGTAAGTCAAACTTGGTTTTAAGTTGCACAGAAATTTTAAAAACTGTTTCTTTGGACCAGTGTTTCTCAGCCTTAGCAACTTGAAGATGTGTGGATTTCAACTCTCAAAATTCCCCAGCCAGCATGACTGGCTGAGGAATTCTGGGAGCTGAAGTCCACACATCTTCAAGTTGCCAAGGTTGAGAAACACTGCTTTAGACAGAAGATTGTCCAAAGTTATTATGAGAGGCTTAGTTTACCACCATTGTCCTGCAAAAGAACTGAATGGCTTTTTAAACTAAGGTCACCCCACAATGTGGTCCCAATTGGTTTTAAGAAAGGTGTAGCAACATATCTGATCCTTGCGCTCTCATTTTTCAGTTGGGGAAAAATAAAAGTTTGCCCAGACATTATCCAGTGGATTAGCTTCCTTTCCAAAAATAGCACCTCTTAGACAGGAAAAGTCAGAGCCAGGGAGGAAAGGGACCTGCTCTCAGAAGGCTGTCTCCCTCCCCCATCTTCCCCAAATATCTCCCCTTGTAGCAATTAGGCCAGAGAATTTGGAATGCCTTCCAAAACTTTTGGACTTCAACAATGCCAGCTCTAAACAGGGCTGGAGGCAAAAGTAGGCGGAGCCAGCACCCAGGAATGCCTCCTCCTGCCAGCACATAGCCTCTGGAAATTCTCCAGGACAGAATGCATTTCTCTGACTAAAAAATGATTCCAACTTCTGGATTAGGAAAAATCGTCATTTTAATTGAAAATCCAAAAATCAATGCAATTATTTTAACTGGATTAATTAATTCTGTATACTATAGATTCAACATTGATTCAATAAGGAACAGCTTAGTTCTTGCAGTGGGGAGAAGATTTGGATAATGTATTTTACCTTAGGAAAAATCAGAGCAAGGAAGTGTTAATATTTGTAAGAATAATTGTAAAAAAATGGGACATTTTATGTTTTATACATTTTATACATATTATGTGTATGTAATTTTATACATATTGTATATATGCATCTTCTTCTTAGAATTTGTAAATGGGCATTTGTAAGCGATCTGAAACAATGGCCAAAATATAGATACCTGGTATTACTTTCTTCTTCAAATAAATGTTTAAATTAATGGGAGAGACATTTTATGCCTAAATAGAGTTTTAACTCCTCCATTACATATTAACAGCTTGCTACCTTCAATAGGTCTGCTGTATATTGGTTGAAAAAATCCAGATTATCACTAGGTGGCAGCAAAACAATAACTACTGCTCACCCAGACTTTTGGGCCCAAATATGGTAGCCCTCACCTTCCCCAAAGGCTAGTGGTTAAGGCAATGGACTAGAAACCAGGAGGCTGTGAGTTCTAGTTCCGCCTTAGTCATGAAAGGTGGCTGGGTGACCTTGGGCCAGTCACACTCTCTCAGCCCAACTCTCCTCACAGGGTTGTTGTTGTGGGGAAAATAGGAGGAGGAAGGAGTATTAGTCATGTTCGCTGCCTTGACTTATTTATGAAGATAATAAAGGCAGGATAGATAGATAGATAAATAAATAAATAAATAAATAAATTTCGCCTAATATTGAAAGGAGCTATACGTCAGAAATGCCACGGTTGCACTCTTCCATTTGCATTATGCAAGGCAATGCATGTTGCTGTCAAGACCACAAATAACAGCAAGCTCTCATGTAGCACACACTCTATATCCGAAACCCTGAGTCAGCTGCTCTTGTAATATCTGGCCCCAAACACCCTGCGGCACCTTTTGCTCCAGAGCCACACGCCTCCTCCTGTTTTGCTTGATGTCAGCTTGATGGGGAGGGCAGTTAAGCTTCTCTTAACCACAGCTCCATTTGCAACTGCTTTATCAAAGCCTTTGCATGCCTGGCAGCCAATGGCCCCACTGGGTACCAGGGAATGTGATCTGCATCTCCGAGTGGAGGAGCAGAATGACCATATTTATGGCTGTTGCTATTCTGGGGCAGCATGCTGCCACCTCTCCTCTCTTGGCAGCAGAAGCACGTTGCCTGCCCCTTCGTCTTTCAACACTCACAGCTAACAGAGAGAATGAAGTGAAATACACCGTTTATTCAAAGAATTACGGCTCGCACGCAACAACCTTTTTTTAAAAAAAGGTCTTAATTACAATGTATTCAAACCTGATGTGCCAATAACTGTACAGTAATGCTCCTCTTATATTTGGGCATTTTATACCTATACCTATTCCTCTCCCAGCCTGTTCCTATAAAATACAGCTAATCTCATGTGCTGGTTCATACAAGTTCAAAGCTGGGCTGGCTTATCATCACCTACCATATCTTGGCTGGCCAGCAAATGTAGCAGACTGTATAAAGCAAGCATCAGAATGCTAGTTACACAAATAATGCAAACTCATAAGGTGCTCCAAATATGGCTAAATCTCTACACGAGCAGTGCCCTTCTGTCAGAATTTGCATGCATAGACTGACAGATAGAGATCACAGATCACATGCAATCCATTCTCCTTCCCCTGCACAGGAAAACTGCAGTGGATTATAGTTTCCAGATTAATGTGGAAATATGTGGGATTGTCATATTTGCTTACAGGCCACATATTAATTTGTAATTGCCAGGGCTTTCCATGTGCAAGGTTTATGATACAGAAAGCAATAGCCATCCCTTCCTTTTGTTTTCACACAAAATATGTAAAGTAACTTACATTAACAGAAGCATGTTATTCAGATTATGGGAGGTAATAATTCCCCACTACTTGGCAGTGGTTACACCAAAGTACTTGGAATAATGTATCTACTTCTGAACATTATACAGGTAGTCCTCATTTAGCAACCACAATTGGGACCAGCAACTTGGTCGTTAAGCAAAGTGGTCACTAAGTGAAACTGCAACTGTGCTTATGATCTTACTTCAACTTTCCTTTGCTTTACAGACCTGTGAAGGTTGTAAATACAAGGATTGGTCGTAAAGTTACTTCTTCATCACTGTTGTAACTGCAAATGGTGGCTAATAGAGGCAATCACTAAACAAGGACAACCTGTATTTTAAAAGGGACATGGAGAAGCTAGAGTGGATTCAGAGATCTACCAGAATGATAAAGGGTCTGGAAACCAAGCTCTGCAAGAAACAGTTAAGGAGTTGGTCATGTTTAGCTTTCAAAAAGAAGACTGCGGGGAGACATGATACTTTAGAGGTTTGTGTGTTTGTATATGCATACTTGCAGATACAATATATGTTTATACTCTAATTGGAGCAATATCTGGTGCCAAGAAAGAACCACCATGAATCCAAGTAATGTACCTGTTAGAACAAGAAAAGAAAACTGCTGATACACCAGATGTTGCTAAACTATACTCCCAGCAATCCTAAAAAGTGTGGCTAATGGCAAGAATGCTGGGAGTTATCCTTCAGCAATATCTGGAGAGACAGAAGTCGCCAGTCATGCCCCAGTCTGGCTAAGTCATAACATTTCCTGGTAATTTTGAACCAGTTCCTATCTCTCACTCTCACTCTTACCTACCTGACAGGATTCCTGTGAGAATTAAAGAACCAAAGCCATTGCTTGAGCTTCATAGGAAGAAAGTAGGACATTCATATAACAAACCAACTGGAACATAGAGGTGATAAGAATAATCACTGAAAAACATGCATAGGCAAGATAATGTACATAAGCACAAGACAAAATTAAACATTAACATGGTGGAAGTAATTCTTAGGCTCAATATATACTATATTGTTATGCATCTGAAAAATGTGATGACTTTCCCTACCAATCAATTCCTTTTTAAGGGTTTCCATAAAAAGAGTTACCATTGGCACACCATTATAAAGTGATCCTCACCCTAACCTCTAAATCTGAATGCTTAGTTTGAGGTCTTCTACCCTAGGTATCTCCTTTCAGCCTGTTTGGATATAAGTTATTCATATTATTTATTGTCAGCGGAGGAAAGCTATAATATACATAAAATAACTGATAAATACATGTGTCCAAATTTTGAGATCTCTTCCCAAAACGCATCTCTGAAAAAATCAAGAGTCACACTGCTGTCTGGATATTTCTTCCCAATTTAACTCCTGTGACATCATTTATTCAGAAAATTCCAGTGAATGTTATGCCTATCAGAAATATATGCTTATAGAAAGCATTTCCAGAGTTCAAAATTGTCACATATATTTAATCTGGCTTCTTGGTCCTAAGAACAGAACCTTCAGGATAAAGCAAATTATGTGCCTACTGAAAGTGTACCATTTTTATTCCTCTATAAAAGCAATCAGAACTAACCTCCCATCTAACCAAATCCTACGTGCTCAGGATCACCTTGTAAGTTCACAAATGAGCTAAGACTGGAATGGAGGATTTTCTCACAACTCACACTGCTTGGCAAATCAAGCATCAGCTCTCATTGCTATTCCTCAGTAACTGCCTGAACAGATACGGTTGTTATTCCACTCCAGGTGCTGTTGTTTTACCCTGGACACTATGGTTTCTCCTTGGGAATAGATGATGGACATTCCATCTGATTGTCATTCCACTTATGGGCCTGTCATGTATTTGCCATCCCTCTCTGAATGCTCAATCCTGCTGGTTCCCATGACAACCTACATTTGTTTCTCCTAGGCCCCCTTCCTGTAGTTTTATTTCTATTTTTCCCCTGGCCTGTCAAACTTACTTCCCTCTTTTCCTTTCTGCCTCCACCATACTCTTCTATTGTTCTATGTTACCCACTGCTCTAATTAGCTAGTCCTTCTCATCTGCAGATCTTCCGCTTCAAAGCTGTGTTCACTCCGACTTCTGTAGAAAACCTTGCACCTCAGGAAGTACCCCTGGGAAAGGCAAGTTGTTTATTTTGTGTTGGCCAAAAGCCATACCCACTGGAGTTAAGGCCTTATACATATAGAATCCTATTCTCCTTGTTTATTTCTATTGCCTTTTAGATGTTCTTCCAACATCAAAAAGGTACCTTATTGCCATTTTTTTACATGCCTTTTTGCTGGGAATGCTAAAAGCAGGGTTTTGACTGAAATAACGCTCACAGCTTTATTTCTTATAGCTACATCCAGCTTTTCTTGCAAGAGATGGAGGCAGCATATGAGTTCTTCAGATTTTTATCCTCACTAAAACATTACAAAGGCAGGCTAGGTAGAAAGGGAATCAGGCCCAAGGTTATCTAAATGATTGTCAAGGCTAAGCAAAGATTTCAAGCAAGTATCATAATAGTTCAACATTGAACAGATGCAGATGTCCTCAACACTTCACTTCCTAGATGGAACTGATTAATTTCTGGCTGTGAAATTAATTACCTCTGTCTTCCTCAAACAGTTCCAGTCTGATTTCCACATACAGCAAAATGAAATAGGAATGAGTTACACTGTGCATACCTTTTTAGAATCTGCATGTGTGTTTGTGTGTGAGTTTAATGCTACAGTGTAAGAATATACATCTACTCAAAAGATACAACCCAAAGTACCTAGCAAGGTTCCAGCAACAGCCAACCTAGTTGGCTTTATAGTCCTCAGCTCAGGGAGGCACCATGTGTACTGTTTTACACCCAGAGAATTAAAATTGTCATATGTCATCCACCGTTTGAAGCAATTCTATCTTGGAAGCTGTAATTTTGGAAATAAATAACTAAGTCACATCCCCAGGGAAAACTTGTTCAAGAACAAAGGTAGGGAAGGGAAGGAGCTCTGCTCATGCTCAGAAACAGAAGCCTAAGAGGACTGCCAACGCTTCCTAGCTCAGGGCTTTGGGACTGCCAATACCCAGGAGGGGCCCAGTTCACCCTGGGGTCTCAGGTGGCCAAAGGGCTGCGCAAGCGCATTTCTCTACCTCGCCCCTCTGTCACACACCGCTTCGCCCTCCATAAGGCCACGCGGCAACTCCAGCGGACGGGGCTCGCGAGCCTTTTGCCTTCCGAGTTCCCGGAACCAGCCTTTTCTCACGCGCGCTCAGCCTCTTGAGCCACCTGCCCCTGCGGGCTCCGCCTCGCTCGCCGCTCCTCCGGTTCGCTTCCTTCGCCCGGGATAGAGCCGGACGGCCAGGGCTTGGGGACGGAAGAAGGGGACGGGCAAGGGCGGGGAGGAGCAGAGCCGAGGGCGGGAGTCAGTGCCGAGCCGAAGATCGCTGAGTGGGACGGAGCCGCGGCATTTGTCGCGGGCACCTTGGTAGGGAACGCAGCGCGTGGCAGCGGCGGCAGCAGCAGCAGCACGAGGTGGCGAAGGAGCTGAGCTCGGCCCGGGTGCGCCCCGCTCCCCCTGAATGACGGGCGGCAGGTTCGACTTCGACGATGGCGGCACCTACTGCGGCGGCTGGGAGGACGGCAAAGCCCACGGGCACGGCATTTGCACCGGGCCCAAAGGGCAGGGCGAGTACGCGGGTTCGTGGGCGCACGGCTTCGAGGTGGTGGGCACTTACACCTGGCCCAGCGGCAACACCTACCACGGGTATTGGGCGCAGGGCAAACGCCACGGGCTGGGCGTGGAGACGAAGGGCAAATGGATGTACCGGGGCGAGTGGTCGCACGGCTTCAAGGGCCGCTACGGCGTGCGCCAGAGCCTCACCAGCCCTGCCCGCTACGAGGGCACCTGGAGCAACGGGCTGCAGGACGGTTACGGCGTCGAGACCTACGGGGACGGAGGTGAGTGGGTGAGCCGAGAAGTGGCCGCTAGGGGGCGCCCAGGGCCGGCGCACATTGGGGCATGCAAAGCGCTACTCTTCCACACGGGCGTGTGCAACCGCGGGGCTCAGGAGCGCGAAGGTGCGCTCAGCAGGTAATGCGTTTGGTTTCTCTTGCTTCCACTTTTTTTTTTTAAACCCCTCTCTCATATACTATGAACAAACGGATTCGGATGAATTCTTGGAGACTTGTAGCTTGCGAAGAAATATATGTTCACTCCCCGCTGAAATAAACTTTTCAATCGATAACGCGATTGCAAAGAAATAAAAATGAGCTCAAGTGATAGCAAACCCGGAAATGTAATATCAGATCTGAGCAGCATTCACAAATCTTTCACTCTTCGATAGAGGCGTTTTGGCATCATTTCACTTTTTTCCATTGTTAAACTGTTGTGAATCAAAAATAATTGCTTGACATCAACTAGAAATTTACCAGGAGTTTCCAATATACCTTACCCCACTCCCTCCCCTGGGTAGTAGTTACAGTGGTAGAAATGAATATGGCCAATCTGATTTCAATTTAGAATTTCACTCAAGTCATCCTCAGGAACCCTTTCTTGCAGAAGAATTTCTGTGTTATTAAGCTGCACCATTAAGTGCAGAGTGCTCTCACAATTAATTACAAAGGTTTTGTATCTTTATTCTTTTTATTTAGAAATATGCCAGTCTAAAATTAAGTATCATTGGTAGGAAACATCAAGATTTTTTCTGCCTTTGCTTGCCATTTCAGAGAGATTTGTTGTTCTGGCTAATATTGATAGAATATTGGTAACACACACCATACTTGGGAAGTCACCTTGATTTTAATAAAAATCGCTTTGATGTAGAGTTCACACAACTACCCAACTCTTTTAGGACAAGATCTCACACAGCAGGGCTGTCAACTATGCATTCATCTCTATGCATAACTGTAAAACTTGTGGTGAGCATACAATCAATAATGCCATTTCAATAAAAATATAAAAATAAGGGTAAAAGAAATAGAAGCCATGAAGCCAACCAAATCCAGCAGAGCTAAAATAAATTTTAAAAAGGAATTAAATGTGTGATGTTTCTAGTCAACCAAGACATTTATCAACATAATGGCTATCTTGTTGGAGCTCAGCTTCAGTAGGCTTGCCTTCATATGGTATAAAACTACAGTACTTCCAAGCACTGATTCAGTGTTTCTACCGTGCTGAAAGAAGTAACATGAGTTGCATAAGCATGTTGATGGCACCTGACTGTAAAACTTCAGCTGATCTCACTGAGCAGTTTCATGCAGATATTGAAGATCCAGAAATAGGAGTTGGGTCACAGTTCTTTTCTCACTATATATCGGTGTTCAGGGCATTGTCACTGAGATCTGAAATCAAATTGAAATGGGTTCAGAAAAAAAGTTGCATACAGACACGAAACTGCAAATGCACCACATTCTTCCAGATATCCAGTTGTAGTAGGAGATACTTGAAATCAGTCAATAGCAGTTAACATTTATCCAGAATTAATGAGGGTTAAGTTTCTTGTTTTTTTCAAATAATATTTAACAGGTGGAATAGAAATATATCAGCCATATTGTCTCTCTCTGTTATTTATCTATTGTTTTAATAGTATTTCTGTAAATGATCAGCATATCATTTTATATGGAATTAATTAATTAGGAACCTTAATTAATATATACCTTAGACTGTAGTTCTCTACCTGCCCACCTCCCAGAACAGCACTGGATTGTGAGTTTTCCCCTCCAAGGTCAGAGATAAGGCTGTGACCTTTGGGATAGAAATCTCATATCCACACCAGTCTCTTTGCAGTTAAAAAGGAACAGTCATGACAGTTAAGCAGTTAAAATTTAATATAAGCTGTGATGAGCCCAGATAACAAGCAATTATATGTTTTGTCCTATCAAGAGTTGAGGATAATTTTAGCATATTGGCAATGTAAAAGGTTTCTGTATAGGCTCACTTGTAGTGAATCCTGCATATTTCTGTTGTAAAAAAAGCTTTTAAAATAATCTAAATTATATTAGCTATATGACAAAAACAATATTCTTGAGCATCCTACTGTGATGTTTCTATCCAGTCCTAAATGTATGACTTTACTCTGGAAGAAAAAAAGTTTGCAATTAATCTCTGGATTTCTTGTGGCTTCAAAGTGAACATTGCAAGGGTATCAAACAAGCAGCTTCAAGAGAGAGTACATCTTGTTCAGATAATTCTTTCACTGGCACCCTCTATTTGTGTCATCTGAACACTAGTCAGTGTTTGGTCAGTTTTCAGTGACAACATTTATGGAAGGCTATAGAGCCATTCTTGATGTATTCTAACCTAAAAATATTTTACTAATGAAGTGCCTTACATATATTAATCTCACAGCCATCTCACACTTAAGGAAAGACAGAATAAAAATACTTATGTAAATAAAACATAGGAATATTTATTTTGCTTGTGCAATTAATGTTGCACAAATATAGAAGAAATTTACTTTGCAGATTATTTTACAATATTTTATAACCAAGTATATGTAGAGAAAAAATAAATATATTTTTTAAAGAAATGTTATTCTGTCTTGGCACACTCTGTAGTGTGTGACGACCAAATGCTCTGCAACTTCTTGCTTGGATGGAAGACCCATTTATAGCTTAACAGCTCAGTTCTCTTGTGTGTTTGCTGGTACGTAATTGTCCAGATGGTACTTTGTGTGTGTGTGTACTTATGTACTGAACCTCTCATAAAATTTACTTAGGAGCTATTGCAGCCCATTATTCTATTCCACTCATATCAGAGGATTGGTGTTTCTGAGCTGGAAGATTCAGAAATATATGTACTTTTCAGCCTGATCCCAGTGATTATATCTGGGTACCTAGTGGTAAATTTCATATTAAGTTATATTCATTATATCCTTTACTTGATAAGCTTTCCTTTAAAATATTTTTAGTCCTTGTAAATTTAAAAGATCTGTTGGATTTTCATATCTCACAATTATACTCTAGGTTCTTAAGCCATTCTTAATATATTTCATGAGGCTTATTTCAAGTAAATGGGCAGAGTTATAGCTTCTTAGTTCCCCCTCCCCCAAAAAGGTCATTTTCCAGTTCAATCTTGATTATCAATTATGTGCCATCACATTGCTGTTGATTCTTAGTGACCACATATATTTTGTCCAGGACACTCTGTTTCCAACCTTGTCCTTCAGATCTTCCAATGTGTATCCATTGTCACTGTAATTGAGTCCATCCACCTTGCTGCTGGTTGTCCTGTTTCTCTCTTTCCTTCCACCTTTTCCAACATTATAGACTTCTCCAGAGAGCTAAGTCTTTGCAATCTTAAGTATTACATTATACAAAATCTTACATAGCAATATAATTTACAGGGTTGAATTACCAAGTATTTTTACATAGGTGTTTTATTGAAGTGTGCTGTTAAATATGAGATTCATGTGTTGGGAATGATTAGTAGCAAGTATAAATTATTATTTTCAATGTTACCTATGGATAATAACTTTTTTCTCAGTCATTCAAAGTTTCAACCATGTCACTATTAACTGGGAAGGCCAAAAATTCCATTATATAGAATGACAGTTCAAATCCTTTTGTAATTTGCTGCTACTGAAGAAAATACTGCTTTCAATATTTATTGTGTTTTTTTTAAATGTATACAGATGGTAAAATGTATGGTTGAATTCCTTAAAATTATGGGATATTTTTCTATAGGTTCACATTGACGATTGTGTACAGGTGCTGTTCTTAAAATGTTTTTCTCTTTATGCAAATTTAAAGATGCTTTCTGCATTCCTAGAATATGAAATAAAAATATTTTTGTACTGCTAGAGCTTCCTATGCAGTGAATACTTACCTTGTAATTAATAATTTTTAAATGCAAACTTTTTAGCCTGAAATCCAACCTGACTTTAGTGTATTGAACAGTAATATTTATAGCACTGATTAAGATATAATGTATTTTGTAAATTATCAGATAGCACAATCAAGCTGCCAAATATTTCATATAAATACTAAATAGAAAACCATGTACATGGCCCTCAAAGTTGCTGTGATCAAGGTCTCCACCATTAGTGAGTCCACAGTAGACATTTGTGGCAGTCTAACAAATATTTATCATGACTTATCTCATGTTTACATGGATATAAGTACCTTTTGAAATGGTATTTAGTTCTTGCTGAATAAGCTTAGTATTTTATCTCACTGAAAACAAACAAATCAGTTGCAACTAATTTAGGTCCTTTGTTTTCATGGCATTTAATAATGACCAAATTTAGCTGAATTTGTATCATTAGTTTCAGATGTGAATAATCCAGATTCAGGTACTTCCTGAAGCAAGAAGCTTACTGAACACCTTGATTTATGGTCATTCTAATTTGCTTCACTGGTTTGATAGTCAGGTATACTCAGAAGCAAGTCCCATTGGATTCAGCTGAAGTCAGGAAAGGATATAGTGTTAATGTCACCTGTGACTTAATCTACCCTCAAGGTCAAATTAAACTACTACTATCAGTTTCTGGATGCAATAGATGAGAGACCAAGTCATCCCAGTGTCCCAGATCACAGAAGAAATATAGCGTATAGTGTCTCTTCTGGCATCCTTATCAAAACCCACCATTTATTCAGGATTTGTGTTGACTCAGCAGTCTGTATTCTTTAACCCATACTCACATAATTGTTGAAATATCGCTCCACAATTCCAAACTCACCCCTGGCCCCTTGGCCAACAGTTGGAATACACCATAGAGAGCTTCCATGTCATTTCACATGCTGTTTTTTCAGCATTATATGTGCTGATTAAATATGCACCCATCATAATCTAGCCTTTGTAACGTGCTATTATTTTAACTCTCTTTTTTTCTAAATGAATCAAAAGAAAAAATTCAGACAGGGTTAATACTTTGTGGTGAAAATACAGAAGTTGAATCCTGAGGACTATTGATGCAATATGAATAAAACCTTCATATATTTATTTATTTCATTCATTATTTCTCTTTGACAAGGTACATACCAGGGACAGTGGACAGGAGGGATGAGACATGGCTATGGTATGCGGCAAAGTGTTCCTTATGGCATGGCGACTGTGATCCGTTCACCCCTCCGGACATCTCTAGCTTCACTCCGTAGCGAGCAGAGCAATGGCACTGTTCTACATGACATTACTGCAGACAGTCCAGCTGGAACTAGAGGAGGGTTTGTGTTGAATTTTCACAGTGATCTTGATAGTATTGGTAGTAAGAAAAAAGGAGGCCTATTCAGAAGAGGATCTCTTCTTGGTAGTATAAAACTTAGAAAATCTGAATCAAAATCATCAATTTCTAGCAAACGTAGCTCTGTCAGGAGTGATGCTGCCATGAGCAGGATTAGTTCTAGTGATGCCAATTCTACCATTAGTTTTGGAGATATGGACTGTGATTATTCTCCAGTAGAAGACCATGTTGATGCTACCACCACAGAAACCTATGTGGGTGAATGGAAGAATGACAAGCGTAATGGTTTTGGTATTAGCGAGCGTTCAAATGGGATGAAATACGAAGGAGAGTGGCTAAACAACAAGAGACATGGATATGGATGTACCATGTTTCCAGATGGCACCAAGGAAGAGGGAAAGTATAAAAACAATGTTTTGGTCCGTGGAATAAGGAAGCAGCTTATACCAATAAGGAACACAAAAACTAAAGAAAAAGTGGAGCGAGCACTTGAAGGTGCCCAGCGTGCAGCTGCCATGGCTAGAACTAAAGTGGAAATTGCAACCTCCAGGTAGGTCCATTCTTTGCGTTAATGATACAGACCAGAAAGCTTATGTTAGCTATGAATTAGCTAGCTTATACTTTCTTGTGTGGAACTTATTTGGTTCAATTAAATTGGATATCAAAGTAAGAAGAGAAGGGGGGGTCAAAATGTTTGAGCTGTACAATCATTCTGAAATGAAGTTGCACAACATTGATAGTTGAGGTTCTGGAGTATATAAATCTGTTTAGAAACCAAGTCATGTGTATTTTCCCCTCCACTGGTTCTTAGCATGACTTTTTTTTTTTCTGACTAAACCTGTAGTTGACACTGAAGATAAAGGCATTTCTGCTGACTTGATTAAAGGCTTTTTCTCATGAGCATTCTCTTAAGCTTCCCTAGCCTATGTTCTTTGAAGGAGTCCCCACGATTACCATGCAGCTGAAAATTGATGAATTTTCAATTTTAGGAATTACATGGGATGTGCTTGCTATACCTGAAATCAAATACAAAATTCTTTTGACAACCATGTAATTTGTTATGTGAGCATCTTGGATACTTAAGTGAAGCATGGCGTTTATTTTCAATCTCACATTTTTGTTAGCTGCTTTGGCAATAATGGTGCTGAAGGTGGGATACAAAGGCAGATGCAAAGATTTGAATTCAGATTTAATCATAGAAGCTTTGGTGTGGGCTGGTCCATGAAGTCACGAAGAGTCAGAAGCGACTAGACAAATAAACAACACAGGCCCTTCAAAATCAGTGTAACTACTTAGTCTTTAATTTGAAGCTTCCTGGGTGTTTTCTGGTAGTTCGTATTGGACAGTTCACACTTTTTGAATGTTAGCTGCAACTTCGACTTGATAAACGTGTTTTTTTCCTCAATATGTTCTCTTGCAGGGTGACTTCTGCATTATATTAACGTGAATGTAGAACCTATTAATGGGAAGATAAATCTTTCAAACAGTAGGTTTAGGAAAGTGACTAGCTTCTCAACTGTAAAATAATTATTTGGGAATTGAACAGAAAATTCAGGAAAAGCAGTTTTTATTACTGTGGTACAGATGTTTAACTTGTAATCTTGGCAAAAAACATTCTGCAATATAAATTGTAAGGATGTGTGTATAGTTCCTATTTAAAAATGATTTTGTGCAACTTACTCCTGACATTTAGATTAAATAAACCTGCTCGTAGGCCATACTTTTAAGTGTACCTTCACTATACATGTGGCAAGTTTGAGTCAGGAAGGGCTTGTATTTAGAAATTTGTATTTTTAAAAGATACACTTATTTTTGTTGAATTTTTAAATACTCTTAATTATCAGTTGTTGTGTGACAGTCAGTCTCATATGCACTTCGCTGGATCACTCCTAACCTACAACTGGGTTCGAAGCCTAATCTTTTTCAATCATGCTTCCAGGCATCTTTAAAAAAAAAACAACTAAAGGTGTCAAAACTGAAACCAGGAGCTTTTCTCTGAAAAGCATGTGTTCTTCATATGAATGATAGAGAGGTACATTTAATTCATGTGTACAAAAGCACAGATATTGTATGTGACCCTCAGCCACCAAAAAATGTGGCCCTAGAGACACTACCCCTTTCTCTCCACTGGCCAGCTGAGCAGCATGATCAAATAGTCTTTGAGGATTAAGTTGCTGGATAAGAGGGAGGTGGGTTGCTGCCATTAATAGCATGAAACCAAGCACTATCTGATCAGTTGGCTGGCAGGGATCATATTACTGGTTTCCTGCCATTAATGGCATCGGAATACCAGCACTCTACAGTAGACTTTGGGAAGAAAGGAATTGGATGAGATGTCTGTGAAGAGGTGTATGTGCGTGTGAGTTGGGATGTGCATGCAAATTTCCAACTGCTGATTACCAACCTAGCATCTGTGTGGCTCTCAGGATTGAAAATGCCCCTCCCCACCTCCAGGTGAAAAGGTTCTAAGAAACTCCATTTTAAGAAACATAGATACTGAGAAAAACATTGCAAGAAGCAATAGGTATTAACGTACTCTATAACTCTGCTGTGTGAAAATGTGCAAAAAGTTAATAGGCTGTGGGAACATTTTGGTTGATCTAGGAAACTATGCAGGATTGGCCTGATTTGAATGTGGATGGAAGACTTCCTCAGAAAACCAGTTCTGTTGGCTAGACTGGGAGGTCAACGCATTCTGGAAGAAGGCTATGACAAACAGTTTCGATACCATGCATAAAAAGCTGCATGTTGGAATCAGGCCCAAAGTGTAGGCAAATATAATAGGTTAAATAGAAATAAAAATGACTGAACTCAGTGCCAGATTAAACATTGTTGTGTCTGCCCATTGTCAATCTCAGCTTTTTTAGAATATATGAGAAATAAAGTAAGAGGTTGAAGTGGAAATCATTTTCCCCAACTGGATTCTGAACTGCATTTTTGAATAGACAAAGTGGATACATGATTAAGCATCCCTTTTTCTCACTCCCAGATCAATTTGAACCACTCCTAATGTAATATACAAAGACAATAAAATTGTAAATTAACCAGTCAATTTAAAAAGCTATTAAAAAGCAGGAACAAGAGTAGATATAAAATTAATTAGGAGGCCATATGAAATTAATTAGGGGGCCACAGTGCAACCAGAATAGAAAATTAATATTGAAGCAACAGAGGAATTGCACAGGCCTTTGTCTGGTATCAAAGGAATAATAAACACAAAATGAAATTTGCTTGGGAGCAAATTCCAAAACTGGAATGCCATATCCTTTAAATTTTTGGCTTTTACTCTAAAATAAATCAAGATAAGACAGTGATTTTAAATGCAGCAGATCTATGCCACGCTTTGGGATTCCTTCATGAAAGAAGCAAGGGCCTTCCTACTTTTATATCAATTTTTTATGAATTGTCTTCCAACACAGAGGAGTGTGTACTGTATATGGAACAAGCACTTGTCTCTCTCCTGTGTCCTGATTGCAACGAATCAGTAGCTAAGCAGTGTAGAAGCTGCTAGTTGTAGAGGCCATTTGCTAAGAGATTTGTGGGGTTTTGATGCCAATGCCAAGACCTTTTCCCAAGCAATTTTGGGTGGTCAGCTCTTCGTGTACATCTGCTTGCCACACAGATCAGTCCCCACATGCCTGCCTCTAAAGTGGATGCTGCAAATGCTTGCTTATATTACTGGCACTGTATTAATAGATCCTAAATCGCACTGAGAGCTACTGCATATAGATAACAAACCCAGATTTTTTAAAGAAAAGCTGCTCTGAAAAAGAACATATGAAGCAGAGAAGCAAAGGTGTGGAAAAGGTTTCTTAACTGTTGTATGCCAGTTTTCTACTTTAATTTAGCCCACTCTGGATTCCCCACCAGTTGTATACCTGCTACGTAATTACATATGCACATTTGTCTGGTGGGGGATCCAGCAACACACTCATTCACTGTTGCTTTGGCTCCAGCTAGATAAAGCTTAGACTAATGTATATGGTGTGACTAGATATCAGTGTTTGGACGTAGGTTGAAGTATGACTAATGTTTATATTGGCCAGAGAAAGCAGACATGACTGAGAAAACCCAGTCATGATTGTAAAATTCAGTGGCAATTGGATATTTGCAGAAACTGGCTTTGTAAAAAAAGCAGATGTGTAAGTTTGTAAGAAAGGAAGGAGGGGCTCTGTATGTATGTGCTTCAAGACTGGGTTTTAGACTGTGCAGTTTCAGCAGAATTAGAGGAAGATGTGGGTCTTAAAGTAGTCTAGACCAGGTTTTCTCAACCTTGGCAACGCTAAGCTGTGCGGACTTCAACTTCAAGCAAAGCTGGCTGGGGAATTCTGGGAGTTGAAATCCACACAGCTTAGAGTTGCCAAGGTTGAGGAACCCTGGTCTAGAAGACAAGATTTTTATATATCTCCTATGTAAGTCAAGTAGTTTAGGATTATGATGCTTTATTACTAGCATGTTATACCACTGAAATACTTAGTGTAAGTTTAAGCTATGATGGACCACATAACTGGCTTAAATGAAGGAGCCCACGCTTTTAAGGAAGCATTCACAAAAATAAATGAGTCACAGCCATTTCTGTCCTTGATAATGGAAACTATACATTTCTTAATTAGCCTTTTTAGTGTGTCTCCGCAAAGCTACATCCTCCTCCAACGATTGTAGCACTAAATAGATTGTAGAGAAAAAAAGATGTTGTCAGAAGAGTATTATTTCTAAGTGGTGGACATGCTAGTTAATAATATCTCATATTCTCGAACAGGGTACTCAGATTCAAATTGTCATAAGGGTACATGAGAATTATTGTAGTTTGTTAGCCCAAAGGCTGCAACACCGAAGCCTTTTCATGCACTAATAAGAAAGTCCCTAATTTCTTGTGATGCATATCAGAAAGAGTGCTGCTTAGAATTGTACAGTTATACTTGTCTATTTCTGTAGTTTTTCTGTGTTATTGTTGACTAATAGCAAGTTGTGCAACATGGTGGCTTCTGTATCTTTACGAAAGCGATATTAATGTCAGCTGAGGTGCTGAAGATGCAATGCTGGCAGATCCTGCTTGCTCTCTTGGTGTTCAACAAATGTAAAGGGAGTAGTGGAATGGCCGTGCACGAGTGTACTTAACCTAAGCAGCCACAGTGATGACAGGTGAGTTCTAGTGGTATTGGAGCTGGGCATGTGGTAGACTGTTCATGAAGAGTGATGAGGAGCAGCAAAGATGTGTTCCCACCCTGATCCAATCTAAGCCAATTCCAGTCCCTGCACTGTCCTTCTGCCAATGCAGTATCTCCCCTCCACTTGATTTTTTCCCTTGGTCCCGATATAGTTTTAACTAAGGGCTACATCTTGCATCAATCAGAAAATTTGGTAATTATAAGGATTTTTGATAGAAAAGATGGCAAAAAAGAGGTAGAGTTGGGGACTTGTGGAAGGGGTTAAAAAAAGTCCTAAGACCCAGGGAAGGAGGGATGAATGAGTGGAGGAGAGTTGGAATATGAGATGATCTCGTACATGGCAAGATCAGAGTCCTGGGCAGTCTCACAGTTGCCGTGGACATTGTTCTGTCATTAATACCACAGATGGAACCATCAGACAAGTTCACTTTGCAATTTGCCACACTTTATTTCCAAATTACTTGTTAGACAAATATCTGGGCAGCAAAAATACAGGTGGCCATTTATGAGTTTTCTGCATCCTTTTATTGTCACCTAGTGGTCATTTGGATTTTTATAAACCATACATGGTAGCACTAACCAAGCTGTTCATAGTAGCTAACTGTATATATTTATATTAGAGATTTCTGCAGGGGAACTGAAGAAACACACCTGCTGTCTTTTCATGGATTTAAAAAGGTTTAGATTGCTTAATGGGAGTTGGTTGTGAACAAGTTTCAGTATTCTCCACCATTTCATTTGAGCATCCTATTTCAGATTCTTCCTTCAATAACCATTACTAGTTCACTCTGCAAAAAGATGTGAACTTGTGTGCAGAGCAGAGCAGAGCAGACAACTTTCCACTGTGGATTAAGCTGGCAAGACAGTTTTATTTGACACCAGAAACTAAACTGGTCACTTTTTCAAGGGTAGTGCCAAACAAATTATTAAAATGCTTTACTTATTATACTCACAGTATGAACATTATGTAAAGGAATAGCATTCAGCTAATGCTGCTGTTATTAATACAGCTTTGTCTGCTTTTGTAAACCATGATAACATATTTAACAAACTGCATCTAGGATAACATTACAACATCAAGAACAAGCAAAACATGTAGAAATTACAGTTCTTGAAGAGTTGATGAACAAACTCATGAGAGATTTGTTGATTTCTACCTATGGACTTGTGGAATTAAATGGATAAAGTGGTAAAATTCCATTCAGATCCTAGCATTGTTACAGTATAATTAGTTAACATTTTTTGTTTTTAGTGAGAATAGTAGTCACATACCTCAGAAATGGGACTATATACTGTACTTGACATACTTACATTTTAGCAATAGGATGGGCTATAAATTTGAATAAATGTTATTCAAGAACTCTCAGCTATGCTTTTTATTCTTTCTTCTTGCCAAATTTCCACATTATGAAACCATTAGCCTTAATAGCTTAAGGTTTTTTAATGCTTTTGCCATTAATGTTTTTAGACAAACAGAACTCAGTATTTATTTATTTTTTTGGCTTTCCAGTCAAATAATTCAGAGATACGTATAATGAAATTATTATACTGACATGTGTTAAAAAGGTTCTTATCTCCACTCTGAAAGTTAGTTTAAACATTTTGAAACTTCAGGATTATGTTGAGGGATAGCCATATGCATGCTGGTAACCTGAGACTTTTGGCTGTGTAAGCGTTACGTTTCTTGCTGGTGTCTCTTCCATCCCAAACTACAGCATTCAGGAGTATGAAATAGTTGTGGCTCAAGTATATTTGCAAGGCTGAAATTCAGTTCCAAAAAAGTACTGCAGAACAAAGTGGGGCACAAATGTCTGCGAGTCTTTAAAAGTGCTGGGTCTTTTCCTAGGATCCACAATCACAAGAGGGTTGAAGTTACATGGTATCTGTTTGGAGAAGGAACAAAGATTGGAGAAGGAATGGAATGGATTGTCTTAAGAAATATAACTGCATGGAACCATAAATAGGAACATTCCACACTGTAGCATTTGATGGCAAGTCCCTGTTGCTTTTGAGTCACCCAACTTACTTTTATGCAGGTATGATCAAATTTAAATAATCAAAATGAAAGACAGCTTTTCACCCACAGAGAGTTCATTAGTATATTACTCTACGCTTCTTTACTCAACCTTTTGGGGGTTTAATATTACATTATACTAAAGTTTTCCACGTGATTAATTGGTGGTGACTCATTTATAAATGAAATTCAGCACTTCATAAAAAACAGTGAAATGTGCATGGATTTGGTAGGGAAATGATAAAAATAATTCTTGAATATAGCAATATTTTGGCTAACCAAAAATTATTTAGATTCTAGAAAGCTCTCATGGCTGTTGTGAACCATCCCTTAAGATATAGACCAGGAACTAGCTATGTGTTATTTTTCAAAATTAAAGTAAAATCCTACTAACTTTGGGAAGTTTATAAAGGATTTCCACTACTTTCTAGTTTAGGAAGTATTTTGGTTTTCTTTATTTCTTTATATCTCTGAGTACCATAACTAAGTAGAACATGGGGAATATATTGGATGACCCAGTCACTTTTTAACGTTTAACATAAAGAAATGAATCAACTGTTATTAAAGAACTTAAAATAAATTATAAACATGATCCCTTGGTACTGTGGACCTAGCTACAGCCTGCAAATACTTGTCTTCCTGACTCTAAATATATTTATTTATTTACAGTTTTTATCCCACCTTTATTGTTTTTACAAATAACTCAAGGCGGTGAACATACCTAGTGTTCCTTCCTCCTCCTATTTTCCCCACAACAACAACCCTGTCAGGTGATTTGGGCTGAGAGAGAGTGACTGGCCCAAGGTCACCCAGCCAGCTTTCATGCCTGAGGTGGGACTGGAACTCTCAGTCTCCTGGTTTCTAGCCCAGCACCTTAACCACCAGACCAGACTGGCTCTTTTCACAAACCTCTCTCTGCCAGATAGAGCTTTTCCTAGACTGGAACTCTGAGCCTGTTCAGACTGTTTTCCAAAACCCACCTCTCCTTAATTCTCTCCCCACTCTGGAGCAGTGTTTCTCAACCTTGGCAACTTTAAGATATGTGGACTTCAACTCCCAGAATTCCCCAGGGCTGGCTGGGGAATTCTGGGAGTTGAAGTCCAGACATCTTGAGAAACCATGCTCTGGAGTATAAACTAAGATAAGGTGCCCTGCATTGCCATGCTTTGATTGGCATTTCCCACACTCAATTGGCATAGGGCCCAGTCTAAAGTATGACCAGATTTACTGATTTGATTTGATGCATAAGCCTTCTTTCCATCATGAGCACTCATGATGGCTAACAAAAACTAAAACATAATTTTAAAAATTAAAAATGCAGATTAAAATTAGACTAAATCATCTAACAATTAAAGGCCAGCCAAAAGAGATGTATCCTTAAATACTTCCTAAAAGTTTCAGGCCAAATGCAGTTGCTGAGGAAATACGAATTGTCTCTGTGAATTTACCATGAAGAACTTTCACCTTAATTCTGTCAACTCTTTCTGCTGATTGGAGCAATATGGGACAATATAGGTACAACACTTAGTATGAAATGATTAATTAGCATACTTGTACTGTATACTGTATGTGACTGCATTTCTACCATTTTCCAGGTTTACTTTGATTTCGCTTCTTTGTAGGCCTGTTCTCAGAAAAAGAAGGAAATGAATGTTTCAGCTGTTAAAAATTAGCAGTTACATTGATTCGGTGTAATTATGCAGCTCCTCCGCATACTGTAGATCAAATACAGCTAGCAGTGGAGTGTCCTCATTTGGCATATACTTAACATCCTGGTTTATTATAAGAGAAATTATATTAGAAAAAGCTAATTGTAGACAAATGTGCATAGAAAGTAATGGTGTTTAGTGATTACTGTACTTTGCTTTTTACTTTTTTGATTAATGATTTGTTTGCGTTTTATTGTATTGCCATTGTTGGTAAGATTTTATTGCTTTGGGGAAATATTAATAATTTTAAGACATCAAAACATAAATGGTTACAAAAATATATATATTCAAAACCTGCTATCAGGCCCACTTCCAAGTAAACTTAGCTAAAAATAGAAGCATTGCTTCAGTGTTTTACAGTGGGATTTTTCTCTTTTTCTGTCTCATAACAGTATTTATCTTTGTATGCAGAATTGGTAAATTCCCTGTGGATAAAAGGAGGAAATGAATGCCAAAGTTCTGATGTGTATGAAAAATAAACACATCGCACTCTACATACTTCTGTAAATTTGCAGTTGTTCCAGTGCAGAACTTAGAAATCCCCTTCATAAACAGAGCTGGGCTATTTTTATTATACGTTTTATTTTCCTCAATTTTTTCTGCCATTGCTTCTGGAAAATAAGGTTACTTGCTACATGATTATAATTCCTAACCTAGGAAGAGAAAGAAAATAATATTCCAACTATTATTGTTAAAAATATGTTGAAGTAAGCCAACTGAAGGCATTATTTTTAGAAAATAAGAAAGGCCTGGGATGAGTGCTTGAGAGAGCTTAAATTGATGCATTTCAAGGATGATTGTAGTGAAAAACATAATTTGGCCTTTAAGTTGTTTTATTTTTTAATCAACACATCAAGTACATGTTCCGTATTTGTCCTATCAATCAAAGGTTTTTTTGTTTTTCTAGTGCTGAAATGTGTTTAACTATAAACTGAAAGTTAAACAGAATCTGAGGTTTGTTCGTTTTTTTCCCCAGCATTGAAACATGAAACACTGAAAATTTACTGGCTGGTGGGTCATAGAGAGGTCTCACTAAACAGACGATTTCATTCATTTCCCTATCAGCCTGTGACAGGAATATAAACTATTAGTTAATAATAGTAATCCATCATTTTTGCTGGCTATGCTTTTACCATATGTTTGTTTATCAGAGTACCATGTTAAGCATATTGCTTGCCACACCTAAAACATACTTTGCATTTTAAAACAAAAAATGCTGCTTTTTAAAAATACAAAAATCTGATAGCTTTTTTCAATTAAAAATTCTTTTATTTTGTTTTTATTCAAATGTAAATTCTGTTTTAAAAGTGTCTTTTTCAACAAACAATTGTTGTTGCCAGACCAGACTAAAAACCGATCAGGATTCCTCATCTATGTTTATCCCGCAGATGCCATGGAGTAACTAGGTGACCACATATTCCAACAGTAAAACTCTCAGTAATGATCAAATAAGAATACACAGTGTTCTAATATTCATTGTACCCACCACCCTAATACAAAGCAAATCTCTCATGGGGCCATCTGATGCTATTACTTCATTCCTGGGAATCTGACTCTGTAGTCAGCGGCTTGTACTGAAAACACCAACAGTCTCTGTAAGAACTCCTTTGTTCACTAGTCAAGAACATTTTTGTTGTAGCTGGTTGTATACTGTCACAGTTTTGTTATACAATCTCAATGGACTAGGTGAATGTTCTTTTTAACTGTGATTAAATAACCAGTCTTTCTCTTAGTAAAAATAAGTATTTTACAGGTAAGTGAGGCAATTCAGCCTGTACTGAGATTAGAATATTCTTGGTAATAAGTTTTTCAGAAGTTTCACATTTTAAGGCAATATAATTGTTCAGATGAATCATACATTTATTCACTGACACATGGGCAGGAGTGAGAAATCTTTTTCCAGATGTCAGTACATGATGTCAGTAAATGGCGCTCCTTCCCAATCCTCCCTGGTGATTCTCTCATTAGGCTTGGAGGCCTAATCAGCAGATTGAACGGGGAGACCTCACGGCCAGAAGGATCAAAAAAGTCCACCCCAGATGTACTGCTTTCATATACTATGATTCTGGGAGGACATACCAGTTCCTATGCAGGTATATTGCTTGTGAGGAATAGGGAACTGGGACATGTCTTCCATATTGAGTTACATTTAGGCTTATGTTCCATCTTTCTGCTTCAAATGAACATGGAAGGTGACTTACAGTTCAGCATAGTGGACATATTCAAACCAGTAAAGATCCAGAAAAAAAAAGGTGCCAACAGATTTATTTAAAGATAGAGATTGGAGCAAAATCCACACCCAAGGGAATGCAGTTCATATTCCTGTTTATTTTCGCCATCCCAAGTTTGTGCGCAGTTGTTGGCTGAATGGAAGAGACAAGTTGGGAGGATACCTATAGGAAGTACATTCAAGCCTTACATCTTGATAATAACCTTATTCAAAAAAGTGCCTGGGAAGACAATGATAACTTCTTGAATGTAGCTAGGGAGAGGAGGGAGTTTTTGCTTATCTGATATAGCTCCCTCCCTGAACTTTGAAACCACAGTTCAGACCAAAACAATACCCCACTTTCTCAGTTCTAACCTTTTAATGTTGTAACTATTTACAAATTTATGTCAAATTCCTCTGGTTCCCACTGGGTTGGGGCTTTACTTTCTTTCCCTAGTGTAGTGTCTTTCCAGGCATATAATAATATTTAGAAAAGTTTGTAGCTTTTATTTATTTATCTTACCATTTTACAGTATAGGAGTGTTTCTCTGTAATTTTTAAGCCTGGGTTTTTAGGTTTACATCTTCTTGGTTTCATTAGCTGCCTTGACAATCTTTTCACAAAAGAATGTCCAAAACGTACATTAAATAACATTTTGTAATCCTATATTCTGGTTGCTTTACTGTATTATTTTATCACAGCAATAACATTTTAACACTTATCTTCCTGAGGTCAAAATTGGCAAACTTTAATTGTGTGTTAGATACAGAAATGTTGAAATGCCTTTGAATTTCTCAGATGTTAAAACTTTTATGTATTATGATAGCAAGCTTGGTAAATTTCAGCTATGGTGTGGATTGTATTCTTATCATGTCTGAGAATTTTACCAGACACTTTTGGGTACTTTTAATTGTACTGGTCCATGACTGTAATAAAGAATGATTCTGATTCTGATGTTAAAACTTTAGAATAAAGAAAATTGAGACAGGCATAAGCATCACTTAAAAAAAAAAACTGACCTTAAAATACCAGTATTACAAACTGGTTTTCTGTTCTTCTGTAGCAGGAATCTTGTAAACATTGCCATTCTGCTAATGGCAGCACAAAAATAGAATGAAAGCTTATGAAAGGTCTCTTTATTCAAATGTGCACAATTACAATGAGAGTATTGATCCTGTGGGTATTACTTTAACATCTTTTCCTGAATGTATGCGATCAGCTTGCAACATAACACTGAAATGCTTACTGAGTTGTTCTAATATGACAAATAATCTATGAATATTTCTAAAGAGGGGTGCTTATGAATATTATATGAATAATCATAGTTTCCAAAATGGAGCCAGAACATAAGCTGTGTACATAATTAAAAAAACATATCTAAAAATCTCTTACTATTAATATTGTCTAACAAATTCTTTCATTTTTCTTTTTCCTATTTCTTTTATCACTTAAATAAAGCATGGACTCCCAACTTCTAAGTCTGATTGAAGTAATTCATTATGCAAATATTGCAACAATATAGCATGAGTATGAAACCAACAGTATATTTAAAGAGGGCTTTAAATATATGTATCAGAAATTGAGAAAGGGAGGCACTTAATCTATTCCAGAATCTGGAATATAAAGTATATAAAGCATTTGAACTTCTAGCCATCAAGACCTTGGTTTGGGAGTCGACTCAATTTTATCTTTGAACTTTTTTCTTGCTGCTTCCTTGTGCACAAGGCATCTGTGGCAAGGTGTTGTCAAAGCAGGCAAGATGGTGATTGTGATATTGCACTGAGTCCCTTTTTTACATGTGTCAATATTGCACATCAATGAAAAGAGCAGGCCTTTGATCACAATGCTGTGACCACCATCTTGCCTGCTTTTACTTTCTCTGCGAATGCCATGTTTGGACACTGCCTGCCTGCTGAGTCTGTTGCTGCATGTATGAAACTTGGAATGGATTTCTGGCTTTAAGCCAAATGGATTTATTGCAATTGTAAACCAGATAAGCATTGTCATTCATAAGAACAGGAGAGTTCCTATTCATTGATGTACAAGTGCAGGCAATCAACTTTCCAAGTGGCATGAATGTATTCACTTCACTACTGTATTTCCAGGAAGATACTCTAATTTAATATTTGCATTCTTACCCAGTAGGATTCAGTTTTGTTATATGAATATAGAATTTTTTAAATCAAGGTTGGTAGCTTGGGTCATGCTTTCCTAAGCCGGTGTAGGGCTACGCATGGTATCACCATAGTGTTATAGACATCATAAGAAAAGGTAAAGCAGTGAGGGGATTATCTGGTTTGGTTTGGGGGAGGAGCTTAAGAATAAGAATGGAGGGGAGGCCAAGTCTTCCTCTTTCCACTGTTATGTGGCAGGTGGCAACATAGTGAAAATTGTGTTACTAGAAATTGGCCATTTGGGGCTGAGTCTTGGGCGGTGCAGAGTCAACCATGGGAAGTGGATTGCTGCTACTCTTTTAAATGAAATGAAGGCATATTTCTCCTAAAGTAGACTTTTCTGGGAATTAATATGTTGTACTTCTGTAACGCTAATATACAATAACTGATGCACATTTATGGATAATTTGCTCTTCTTACATGCATATATCCAGTTAACAGAAAACAGAATTGTGTGATTTACTTATGAAACATAACATGTGACCATTATATATTCAATATGAATCTAGTTCAACATAAATATATTCAGTATGAATCCAGTTCAAGCTCTAGCATGGCACTAAACTAGAATTAATGTAGCTGAAATTACAGTTGAGAGTTAACATAATTTAAACTTACTCCGTAATAAAGATGTGGATATTAATTACTCAAATGCAAAATCATGAGAAATTTCAAACATTTAGCTAGGTAATGACTGGGAGGTTTAGCCCAGGATGAGGCTTGCTGAGCCAGAGAGAAAATATGATAGTAGAAGATGATTACAAAATAAACTTAAATAGTTTCATGGCAATGTTTCAAGTATATTTATTTTATTTAGCACCATAGTCATCAATCTAGCTGTGCTGGGTATTTAGTGGCTTTTCTGCCCTGTAATGTACACATTGGGCTGTAAGTGTAGTTGCAAGTATGCTGTGCATTCTTAAGTAAACCAGTCCTGCAGTATAGAGAGAGTGGGATGGGGATAATGCCTCCTTCCTTGCTCTTCTTGACCTCTCAGCGGCCTTCAGTACCATCAACCATGGTATCCTTCTGGACCAGCTGTAGGGTTAGGAATGGGCAGTACTATATTGGCTGGTTCTCTTCCTTTCTCAGTGTCCGGTTTCAGTCAGTGTTGATTGGGGGTGAGAGATCCTGTTCTTGGCCCCTAAATTGAGGGGTAGCACAGGGTTTGGTACTCTCTTCACTCCTGTTTAACATCTACATGAAGTCACAGGGTGAGGTCATTCATAGCCATGGGGTGAGGTATCATCAGTATGCCGATGCAATGTCCTGTTTCAGTGTCTGGAGGCTGTAGGGATTTGGATGGAGAACAATAGGCTTCGGCTTAGCCCTGGGAAGACTGAGTAGCTTTGGGGCCACCTGGATTTAGGAATTTACTATCCTTGGCTCTAGATGGGGTTGAACTTCCCCAGACAGACCTGGTATTCAACCGGGGGTCCTTCTGGACTCAAGATTTCTGCTTGAAGAGCAGATGGCAGGAGGGTCTTTGCACAGCTTCAAGTTGTGCACCTGGTGTGCTCATTTGTGGATCAGGAGGCTCTATGCTCAGGTACTCATGCCCTGATCATGTTCCATATAGATTACTGTAATGCGCACTACATGGGTTTGCCCTTGAAGAATATTTGGAAACTTCAGTTGGTGCAAAATGCAGTGGCGCAGGCAGTTATGTGTGCACCTAGATCTGTGCACATTACAGCTCTGCTCCGCGAGCTGCATTGGTTGCCAGTTTGCTTCTGGGTCCAATTCAAGGTGCTGGTGATAACTTATAAAGCGTACATGGCATAGGACTGGGTTATTTGAGGGACCGCCTCTCCCCAGTGGCATCTACCTGTCCCATCACATATAGCAGAAGTGTCTTGTTGTGCGTTCAGTCCATTAGAGGGTGTCATCTAGCGGGACCCAGGAGGAGGGCCTTTTCTGCTGCTGCACCTGCCCTATGGAACATCATTCCCCCTGAGGTGAAGCTGGCCCTGACCTTGATGGCCTTCCAGAAGGGCTTGAAAACGTGGCTTTGCCATCTGGCCTGGGGATCAGAGAGTGGTATGAACGTGATCATAGTTGGTGAACGTGATCATGCTAAAAAGGCAGTTGTTTGGAATATGAGCACCTGAGCTTCTGATCTTAGACTAATATAAAATTATGTATGGTAGTAAAGTATGGTAGTAAAGTTGTGTTGAGATAGGAAGATGCCTTGTATCAAGTCATATTATGTGCTCCTCTTGATCTCATAATCCATTCTAATTCCAGAGTCTTTGGCAAATATATTTTCTGTCATAATATATTTTCTGATTATTTCCATTGGAGACATCAGGAATTGAACCAGGAGCTTCCTTTATGCAAAACCTATAATCTGCCATGTTTAATACATGTTAAAAGTATTTTCATTTTTTTTCTATAGCTCTGCATATGCACAGCTGACACTAGCTCTCCATACATACTGAAAGGCAATTGCCCTATTTAATCAGTGTAACATCTGAAGAGTACTTATTTTTATACATTTGTAAGTACATATTTGTTACCTAGTTCTTAGGAACAATGTTTATTTTGTTTAGCAAAGCAGCCTAAACTGTAAAGTAGGGAATATTTTACATTTCTGACAGTAATATTAAAGTGTTCTGCATGAAAATAGGGACATGAAAACATCCTGAAGAATATAGTTCTGTGCTATTTAGCAAACAGGGATATACACGGTAATAAAGAAAGTATCTATTATGAGTGGCTAGGCAGGGTACCTCAGGCTTTGTAAATAATAATGGGAGGACTCTGTCTTCTCTATATGTATAGGAGCAGAGAAACAAGAGACGCGATGATCATACTTCTTAATAAGCTGTTCTATAAATAGACCTTTTGCCTGTGCATGCACCCTCTTTGTTCTTCCCTTTGACACAAAATCAAACTTGGAAATCTTCAATTAATTATAGTTTCTGCATTTCATCTAAACTGCAAAACTATGATTGCTAGTCTAGAAACTTGCTAGGATATTATTTCATGTGCAATTTAAGACCTGAGGTTGCTCTGAACCTGGTAATTGCAGGTTCCCAGTTTGGACAAAATGGGAAACCATAATTAACTAGAGGCTTCCTTATTAGTTCCTTAATATTGTAAAGGGGCCACATATGTTGGCAAAAGTATAATTCAAATCTTTTCTCATTACATCAAGCTATGATTATCAAAACATGGCCAAAGAAAAAAACATGTCTTGCTGCATGCTGTCTACCATCCACTACTAAAGTCCTTGCATGAGACTCTAGCAGAAAAAAATTGCAAAAGAAGAAAACATCCAGTTAATACTCCAGTGTGTTCTTTGGTCTAGATCAGTGTTCTCAGCCTTAGCAACTTTAAGATGTGTGGACTTCAACTCCATGCTGGTTGGAGAATTCTGGAAGTTAAAGGCCATACATCTTAAAGTTGCCAAGATTGAGAAACATTGGTTTACATAATTATTTTCTGGTTCTTTCAACAGGTTACCTAGATGAAGGCAGCTCTTACAGCTATCAGTCTCATCACTATAAAAATTTCTTAAGTGATTAAAAACTGTGATAGTAGCAGTCTCTAGGTTCCCATCTGAATTAACTCAATAAGTACATTTTACATCAAACTGGATAAGAAGTACTATAAGAGGAGAAATGTTTTTCCTATGCTGAGGATCATGCCTTCCACTTGTTTAAGGAACACAGTTTTGGGGAATTTTCTTTGGAAATGGTGACTGTGTGCTTCCATCCATAAAAGGTCTAAAGGCTTCAAGTTCCATTCAGCTGTGTTGCTCAGTGGGTGATTTCGGATCAGTTGTTAATACAAACTGTCATGACTATTATCTGGGAATAAAATGTGGGAAGACCTCCATGTTCATTGTCTTGGGAGCTCAGAAGCAAAACAGGGTGCAAATGTAATGTAATAATATTTTTGCTTCCTTCACAGAGAGGTGCTATACATACAATAGACTGGATCTTGCCCAATGTATGATAACTTATTCATCAGTTTAAATATTACAGTGTAATGCTCTGGCATTGAACGCAATTTCTGTGATTCAGGTGAGGCCTGATGATTTCAAACTCATCTTCAGCACTAGATGTAACAGATCTTCTCTACGGTCTTTAAATTTGATTCCTGGCTAGTATTCTTGCCCTCTTGTCCTGTTTCTTTCTATTAAGGGTTTAAAAATTCAATGGAAAAGTCATATAAACCAGCATTTCTTCCTTATCACATTGTTTAATTGTAATTATTGAGATTAAGTCTCCCACCAGATATATCAGTACTCTGCCTACAAGAGTAGGATGATAGGATGCAAAGAAATCAGTGTTCCTTTTTCTCACATTTGTTCCATGTTATGTGCAAGTTGATATCTTCTCGTTACATATTCATATTTTACTTGATATTAAAGACTTTTAAATGTTTATGACTTGTCCAGTTCAAATGTAATAGGAAATGAAGCTTTGTTGAGTTAAAAACTCTGAAAAACCAATTTATATCAACCCAGGGAACAGGGTTAACTTTCAGAAACACCTTGTTTCTTGGGAATCCATAATCCAATATTTTATTTTAAAAATCGGGAATTGCTATTCACATTTTTAATTCAATTACTATTCACATTTTTAATTCTTGAAAGGGGGGAGTTCAGGATAAGTTTCTACTATTAATCCCACTTCTACTATTTTTTTCCATGCTGTATGCTACACATATGTTTTTGGCTGACCCATACTTTTTTGCCTGAGGCTGAATAATAAATAGCAACACCTTCCAATCAAATGTTGTAAGAGCTAGGGATGATCACGTTTAGCCCCAGAGCAGACAACCCTGTGTCTTCTCCGTGGGAATAAAAATGCAAATAAAGGAGGGTTATTTTTCATGTACTCAGAGTTAGTAGGGCCAAGTGAGATAATATTAAATGCTTCTGATGAAGTGATTGATGTGTTGTGCTGTAATAAACATTAATCCTTATAGTACAAAAAAAAGTGTGTGAGCTAATAATAGAACCTCGCTGTTTCAGGAGCAGTTTCAGCAGAAAGGAACAAACTTTCTTCTTGAATCCATTTTTCAACAAATTCTGATTAAGAAATTCCCTCAAATTTTAAATGCATCTTAGCTGAATTACAAAGTATTTATTTTGATTCACGCTAAGCTAAAATAGCTGTAATTTTTTTTCTTATGCTGCTATGCACTGTTAATTGTTTGAGTTTACCAATTTGAAATGATGAATTTGAGATGTTCATTTCCTTATATTTGTAAAAGAGATAACATAACTTAATAACATTTCTCACACTCTACATGAGGTTGTGTTGTATTATTATTTATTATTATTTACAACCAAAAGACCTGAATAATACATGTAGTGGGAAAATGCATTCAGGCCTTTTGGCAGTTGTCAGAGATGATGAAATGTATGGAAACATTGCTGAGGATTTGTTTTATAATGCTGCAGAATTAAAAAAAAATAGAGGATTCTACTCACAAATAAAATAATTGAAACAAGCTGATTTTTTAATTTTATTTTAAACAGCAGTCTCCCAGCTGCTTGTTTTAGGGCTAGTGGAATTACAGTTAGTCCTTACCTAGCGACCACAATTGGGACTGGCACTTTGGTTGTTAAGCAAAGCGGTCGCTAAGTGAAACCATGACTGTGCTTATGATCTTACTTCAGCTTTCCTTTGCTTTACAGAGTACACCTTGTTACAAAGAAGGAGTTGCCACAATTCTTTCTGTCTAGGATAAGGATAAAGCCAACTCACAGTTGTTCTCACCTCTGCAGTGATCATATTCACATCTTCAGGCAGAACTTATTGAAAACTTAACAAACTCTGATGTTGAGGCAGGTGCTCAATTCATTATTTTCTTCTCAGTTCAAGATCTGTATTAATGTATTATAGGCAGAAATCACAGTGTGTTTTGTCACGTGTTCCACTAATGTGGTTGTGATCTTTTTTTATTATCATGCTAAGGTTGTATAATTATTAGAGTGAAACTGTTGAATGTGTAAAGAGAAATGACTGTAATGCTCTTCTTTCCCTCTTTCTGTTTTAAAAGATAGATAGTTGCTATGGTGATTGCTGTTTCCATTTCATCAGCTCTAATCTGGTTTTCCACATCAACTAAATTGCTGCAAGCAGAACATTGTGCTTATTTATGGATATGCTTTGGATTCAGCTGAATCCTAGGTTGAATTGGGCCACTTTGGAGACATGATATGGCCCTCCAAGATGAAGTGGAATTTCCTCCAGGCAACAGGAACCATCACAAAGACTTTCACAAAGCTTTGTGCTTCAGAATGGCAAACAATCTACCTGCAGGAATATATTTTTTTGCTTTGCTTCCCATATATTAAAAATGTCAGGTTGGTGGAAAGAGAGCAGTTGAGTGAATGATAACTTACCCTCTAATCACAGGGAATTCGCACTGAAGGTGTTGCCTAGCCTGGCAATGAAACAACTGCAAGAAAACAGCAAAGCTCAGAGAGCACCAAGGACTCCCCAGTTCCACCCTGAGCTGACTATAGACTTAAGTCTTTTTCATCAGCTTAATCTTGCTTCCTGAACTAGAGAAATCCCTGTTACAGGTTTCTTTATGCAGTACTCTTTGTTACAACCAATATTTCAGAAGTTGAAAAAATATTGAATTCATTCTGGTGTATTCTGTGTACCTTAATAAGAAATTCAGATTACAAGAAGGATTTTAATAGTGTTGTGTTACACTCTAATTATTTCCAGGCAAGACAGTCTAGTTATTATGGCTTGTTTGTTTGCCTTTGAGTCAGTTGACTTCTGGAGACTGCCTAGAGTAGTTCTGCAGTTTTCTTGGCAAGATTTTTAGAAGTGGTTTGGCACTGCCATCTTCCCTAGCCCTGAAAGAGAATGATTGGCCCAAGGTCACCCAACTGGCTTCATGTCTAAGGTGGAACTAGAACTCACCATCTTCCAATTTCTCTATGGAATTAAATTGAGTACAGTTCATTTTAAAGGAAATGCCTGGCCTGAATTGGGTGGTACTTGATAACAATCATATTTCTAATTAACTGTGGAAGGTAGATGCCCCCAGGGTTAGATAAATATATCTGAATGACCCTGTGTCAGCTTCAAAGTGTACCTATTCAGATGGAATACACCAATTATATATATGAATATAGAATAAATCATTCAGTTTTTTTTTGTTCGTTTGTGCCTTTGAGTCAGTGTTGACTCCTGGCGACTGCCTGGACTAGCCCCTGCAGTTTTCTTGGCAAGGTTTTTCAGAAGTGGTTTGCCATTGCCCCCTTCTTAGGGCTGAGAGAGAGTGACTGGCCCAAGGTCTCCCAGCTGGCTTCGTGCCTAAGGCAGGACTAGAACTCATGGTCTTCTGGCTTCTAGCCTGATGCCTTAATCACTACGCCAAACAGGCTCTCAAAATTATTTAATTAATTATTTAATTAGAGCTAAAATAAAACTTCAGGATCTCATCTTAAAACAAAAATATTTCCCACAGTAACGGTCTGTGAGAATAACCCTGGGAGACGGGAAGAAGAGCCACAGCCTAGGCAGTGGTCAGAAAAACAATATCTCAACCCACAGAAGGAATCAAGACATGGGAACTGCCTCAGAAGGGACCCCCCTAGTTCTCCGGAGCGTAAAGATGGGGGAGGGGGAAGTACTTTCAGACTTGCAAGATTCTGTACTGTGACCTTACAGTAAAGGTAGTGCTAGTACTCATGGTTTCAGTTTCTTGTCTGGACTACCTCAAAGGGCTGACAGTTACTGACACTGCATTGTGATTAGACAGTAATCAGATACAGATATAGATATATAGTTATCAAAAGAAGCAAGATCTGGGACAGATTACTGAAATATGTTTTGCTAGTGAATTCACAACAACATTGTATTTGTTTAAAAAATGAATGGGAAGTTGACAAACCTTGTATTTTTTCCCAGAAGTATAACATTTTACTGAAAAATATCCCATGGCTCTGATATATTTAAGAATTGTGCTTTGCACTGCACTCCTTCTGATGTTCACTGGAACCATTCTGAATTAGAGTTGTGCTTTGTGTTCATCTGGCAGAATTTTGCAAATACAGTCTAAGTTGGCCACTTAGATTGAGTATGTATCAGTTAATCATTTTCAAGCACAGAATTGAAGTAGTGAGATAATCTGCATGCTTGGATTTCTGTCTACCATTCATCAGTTAAAGACATAGAAGATTCTATTGAAACAAGCAAAGCATAGCTTCTGGTGTTCTTTCCATCCCCTTTAAAATAATTCTGCTCGGGTCACATGACCTGGAGGAAGGATGGAGAAAAACTTAGAATGAAGGAGTCAGCAACATTCCAAGCCACTGTCCAATTGCATCTTCCATAGGGTGCATTAGGGATTCTTTTTCTGGAATGTTTTTCTCCACAGTCTCCAACTGGATGTGATCCATTTTCAGACGTGATGTTTCTTTTGCTGGCTTCTCTCCTCACACCAGATGTGGTCTGAAACATGGTGATAGGCCCAAGTTGCCCGGTGAGCTTCCATAATTGAGAATGGATAGACTGAGGTCTTCCCCATTCTCATCCAACATTTACCATAAATGAGCTTGTAGCTTGAAGCCATTGATCGTTCTCTAAATCACTCTTATGTCCTCATTTGACTTTTTCACCAGGTCAGTTTTGTGCTCCTGTCATCTGCTTTAAGGTCCAGCATTTTTCTTTTAATAGAAAAAAATGGGGAAGCTAATTTTTAAACTTTGCAGTTAAATACACATGCCTTCAAGTACAAATTCAATAATTTACCTATAAGCTGTTTTTCTAAAGTTTTCTTACCCTATTTATATGAAGGTTATTTGTTACAATGGCTACATTCCCACATTTTAAACTAGGGGTCTTGTCTTCATAAATCTTAATGTGGGAAACATGCATTCTGGTCACAATTAAATAGTTTACCATTACCATTACTATCTCTTCATATGAACAGTTAAAAAAAACCTCATGAGAATGCTTTATGCTATGTCCAAAGCCGTAATGGATTTGTGATTATCGTAGCTTAATGGTAAAGTTGATGAAATGGCTTGCTCAATTTTTCGTTTGCTTAGTTGGCCACTTAGACTGGGTATGTATCTGACTAATCTGGAATGGGCAGCTTTGGCGATTTGTGCTTAAAAGAGAGGGTTTGTCTCTCAACCATGTTAGGTCATGAAAGGTACCTTGAAAAGTTTCACAATTCTCCAGTGTTACCTATTCAGATTTGTGAGTTCAGTTGTGTAACACTTATTTACAGAGATGCTTCTTAATGGACACTTTGCTTCACAGACCTTCCAGCTCAAGAACTAAATAATTTTCCAGATAATTGGCATAAAATATTTTCAATATATTGCCAGTTATGGGTTAATCCAGTGAATTTTTAAAAAGTATTTAATGATTTATGAAAAGCAAATGCTTTGAAAACCACAGGATTTAAGCAAAATTTTAGCTGTATAAAGTACTGTGAATCTTGTTAAGTGTGACTACAAACTCTGTTACTAGTTCAGCTTCTCTTTTTTCCTGTTCTATAATTTATTCTGTGAGTTTTCTGTAGTACTATTATGAGTTGATACTTGCAATATAAATATGCATATATTATTTCTTTCAGAAAATGAACATGTTTTATTTTCTACCAACTAGCAGTAGCAACTTTTCATCCTTTCTAAGTTTGGATCTGCTTTTGTCAAATATCATTTAATTACCTTAAGAAATCTTTCCACCTCAGACCTAATAAATATGAATGCCTTATATGGCCAATATTTTGCAGCCGTCTCAATATGAATCTTTTGTGTTGTTGTGTTGTTTTATTTTTAGGATCAATATATGAGCAAATTAATCATTTGAGAGTCCGCCCACTGGAGAGAATTCAGTTGAGATGGTTCTCAGCAGTTTTGATGTGCTGTTCAGTATATATTTAGTCATCATGTAGAAAACAAGTTCCATATGAAAGGAAGAGAAATTGCAATTTATCATGGCAGCTGTGCAGTTTTTCTAGGCACAAGTATTCAGGTGACAGAGAAGCTGAAGTGGTAGGTGGAGGAGGGGACCATGGTAACAAGGCAAGGATGAGCTGGAGAAGAAAGAATCGTGGGGCAGTTGCATGGTTGAAGCCTTTTCTGGGAAGGAAACACAAGTACAGCCCCCGTCTACAAAAGTTTCAAAATTACTTCCTTGCAGGAGGGTGGGGTCTATTAATGAAACGGAGTACTTGTAAAAGTTAGGGAGAAATTGTACCTTGTGTAGGGGTAGAGTTTATATATGTATATATGATAGAGAATATGTATTTAAGGGTGGTTTACATGTGTGATATGTGCATACTTATCTGTACATATGTGGAAAGAATTCTGCGTATATGTGTGGGAGTAGATGTGGAAGAAAGTTTGTATTTGTGTGTGCATACAATCATGTGCATGCATATACCCTGAAAGCTTGCCCATGCACTCAAGTCCCAAGCTACAAAAGGTTGGCTTAGTTTAATGGTGTGAAATTAGATCCTTTCAAGCAAAAAAGGCAACACGTGCTTTCATGTCATAACAGAGAGAAAGGAAATGCAATAGATATCAAAGTTTGAACCAGGACTCTCACTCAAGGTAAAATCATAATTTAAAAAAAATCCAGTTTTCAAAAACAACAACAAAATATTTCTGACAGATCATCCTGTAATTTCTCCTTTGTCATGCCTTCACCTTTGCTAAATTCTATTACGATATTTTCCTCGGCATCATCCTTAGTTTGTTGGTATCTTATGTGATGTTCCTGAAACTGTTAAAGCTTTATAAGAACTGGAGGGTATACATTGATTTATCCCAGTGCTTCTACTATAATATACCTATTTCTTCATCCTGGAAGATCATTGTTTATTTTAAATGCCATATTACTTTGGAAATCAGAAACGTGAATGAAGAGTTCAAAGAAGGCTTGGAATGGGAGACATCTCTGCATTGTTCTTAATGAATATTAGCTCCCTGAATGTCAAACTAGTCTTCCAAATGGCACCTGCTATACAACTATTCCATTACCTTTATTAACTTCAGTATGCTAATCTGAACAACAGTATATAATATAGAATAAGGTATTTGAGTAGATAAACTTTTTAATTATTTAAAAATAGGAGAAATGATTTGTGTTAATACAGAACTGAGAGCTTGACATTGTAGAACGGTAGTACAATTTTGTGTAATTTGATATTTTCATCATTTTTTCTCTTTGCTCTGCATCTTTGTCATTTTTCTTTCCCCCTTTTTAAGATTAATGTATTTTTCATTTGTAAGCAAATAGTTTATATTTTCATATATAATGATTAACTGTTATTAATCTGAAATATCCTACAACAAAACTTTAAGAATTTTTAACTGTAATGTTTTAAAAATCCAATAAGAAATTTAAAAAGTAGAAAATAAGGCAGTGGTATGCTTAGAGAAACATTACTCTTATGCTGATTCATTTTAGATGACCACACCAGTAGGTATAGTTTTGTGATGGTCAGGTTCGGTGAAGCATTTCAAGGAAACTTCTGCTTGGAGCTAAGTAATCACCAAACTTTGAATATTAGAGTTTATCCTAGGGTATTAGTTGAAGTGTGGATTTGTGATACATTTTCCATTTGCTTAATGGTGGCTGCTTTGAAATTTTTGTGTAGTTTTAATTCCATTCACTTAAAAAAAAAACCTTTCCAGAACCACAGCCAAATTTGCAGTGTGCCTTTCCGCATCAGTGGAGATTATGTACTTGTAGATAAAGGATTATCATAGGGAATAACATTTGAAAACATTTTCCACATGTGATTCTAAGAGTTTGATTCAGGTATATCAGCTTATGAAATGTGGTAGAATATCAAATCTATTGTCCTAGTTGAGCTTTATCACCTAAAATTTACTTTGATTTTCATGGATCTTGTGAAATTATAATTAAATATATAAATATCCAGGGGGAAAAGACAGCAAAAATTAGGAAGGGGATGCTTTTTCTTTCCCCATTTTTTCCAAGACTTTTTTTTTCCCCTGAAATTTTTTTTAAAATATTTGAAATATCACTTAATATTTTTATTTTAAATTATGCATATAATGGATAAGAGATGCAGCAGACTGATCTATGTTTGGAAATAAACCAGATCAAGAAGTTAACTAACAGGTAAAATGGTAGCGATGGTTTCTCAATAAAGGCAAAATCTCTAATGAAAACGATTAAATGATAAAAAATAAAAGTATTGAAATAAGTAAAATGGCAGACTTTTGTGTGAGGAAAATGGTGAATTAGATGTCTCCAAATGAGCGGAAATGAAGCCACGGCGATAACCGATGGATCAGCGGCAAGCTTGGTCCAGCGGAGCCTCTCCGGACAAGGAGGAGATGAGAGATTGCCCACTTGTGGTCTAGATGGCTGCTTCTCACAAGGAGCCTGCAGGACGGTGGTTCTCCCATGGGTTTGAGTGCCAGGAGTCAAGTGAAGCCATCCAGCTCTCAACCACGGTGGAAACTTTAAGGACACTAAATTTGTCTAACCTCACTTTGTAATCACTTTTGGATTTATGATCATTTTAAAGTTAAAAGAGGGTTTCCAAACAACAAGTCTGAAAATATACCTGGTGAGTAAAACTTCATCCTGAAATAGAAGAAAAATTAACTTACAGTTTAAAGAATTTAAGAACATAAAATAAATGGCAAAAAGCTCAGAATTGAACTTAAAGTTTTAAACGGAGTAAGGGACCAGACAAATTTGGAATATTAAGATTTCTGCTAAGAGCTTTGAAAAATTGATTAAATAAAACAACATTTTTGTGGAAATGTGAATTGTTTAGTCTATGAGGAAAGAGATTGTTGGTGGAAAGTTCAAAATAAAGAAACTTGAGATTTTGTGAATACAGAAATGGGACACTAGAAGGACTAAATTTCCAGGAGGAAACTTGCAAAATGACAGATAATGGTATGATGCTTGAGACATTCAAAGGATCTTTGAAGAACTGGGAGAGAAACTTATAACAAAACTGACTGCAGTAATTTCTACACTTGCCAACATAATTTCTTGAAGAAAATTTAAGAAGAAGTCAAAGATGTAAAAGCTGTAGAAGAGAAAATCCCAAACAATGTAGAAATATTGCAGAATGAAGAAACTCTGGATTATAAGACAGATGATTGTTAGGGTGGAAATACAAATGACAAATCAAGAGATGGAAAAATGACCTGGACAAAAACTTATTGGATTTTAAAAAGGTTTCTAGAGCCTTGAAGAAATCTTTGAGATGGGAGAAAGGAAGTTTGAATGGAGATTCAACCCTACTACAGCAATTTCATGAATTAAAGATTAAGACTGTTAGAGGCGAAAGGAAGGAATATAAAGTCTATTTGATCAGGGTTGAATTAAGAACTATATTGTAACGGTTGCCTCGTTTCCCAATAAGGCACGGACTCACTTAGATGGGGCTAAGGATTTCCGTTTATTGAGTACAGAGTGCATACGCGCAAAAAAGACGGGAATGCGGGCATGGTTGCAGGATACCTCGTATATACCCGCGGTGTGGCCCGTGCCGTCCACCCCCCCCCATTGTCCCACAAGCTGGATCCGGACCCTTGATGGGCAATCTGGAAGCGATACCAGTCTGTTGATGGGCGATCATGAGGATCATCGCTGGTTTCCTCTGTCTCCTTCCCGTGTCCGGTGCAGGTGTGTCCCCCGGGGTAATGTGGAAATGTTCGGGCGATATGTTGATGGCTCCTCTGGTCTGGGCACAGGTGTGCCTCCTTTGTCCTTGTGATTGCTTTAGTGTTAAAGTGTTTAAGGGATTAGGATTATTCCTTCCTCCTTCCTTCCCCCTTCCTGAAAGGCATGTTCCCTGTTGTGATGCATGGGTGCCTTGCAACGGGGAACATGACATATATACAATTCTGGAAACCCTTTATGGACTTTCTGCCAATACCTGGATAGAAATGACAAAGATTTTTGGATTTGTGATTGGATAAACGGGGGTGGGGGGGAGGTTATGGGAAGAAGTGAATTATGTAACTAACCACATAGGTGGTAGGAAAATGCTAATTTGCTTGTACTTGTTGCCAGTTTGGTCTAGTGGTTAAGACAATGGGCTAGAAACCAGGACACCGTGAGTTCTAGTCCTGTCTGAAAGCCGGCTGGGTGACCTTGGGCCAGTCACTCTCTATCTCAGCCCAATTCCCCTCACAAGGCTGTTATGGGGAAAATAGGAGGAGGAAGGAGTAATAGGTATGTTCCCCACCTTGAGTTATTTATAAAAATAATAAAGGCGGGATATAAAATAAATAAATTAAATAAATAATTTTTTAAAAAGAAAGATTGGGAATCACTTCTTTAAATATTCTTTTTTCTATCCCTTCTCTTTCTTCTGTTCTTTTTTATTATTTTCTTTTTTCTTTGCATTTTGTATTTCTTCTCTTTTCTATTCTTTTCTATATTTCTGACTTTAGTTTGTATTATCTTTTAATGTTGTAAAATTCTTCAATAAAAATATTTTTAAAAAAGAAAGAAGTAAAATGGCTGATAATGATACTTCAGATTCAGAAAATGAGACAAATCAGGCAATATTTCATCTAGCAAAATATACATTCTGGACTTTTATTTCCACCACCACACCCTTTTCCTGAAAATTAGTGCTTTCTGTATCTGCTTGGTACAATGGAAGACAAATTTCAGAATATTTAACCTTCTTCATTTTAATACAGTGAAGGTGGCTTCTTTGGTTTTCACCTTTTTACCTGTCTTTTTCTCCTAAACAAAAAAAGGTGCTACATTTTTAGAGTTTAACCATTTATAGTTCTACCTGTAAATATTTTTTAAATCTTAAAGGAAAGCATTTATATTTATAAATCTGAATAATTATTATCTGAATAAACTATGCAATTTTATAGACCAAACATGTCTTTATAAGTAAATAAGTTTATACATAATATGTTTTTTAAAGTACCAAAGTGGCTTTTCTTTCTGTACAGTTCTGTACATTTTTAACAGTGTTAAAAATTAAGCATTGCATACATTTCAATTTCTATTCTCCCATCCTCTCAAAAAAAAAAATCACAACCACATTTTCCTCTATTTCTACTTAGGACTAATCATAAAGATATACAGGCAGTTTATTTGAGCAGACTTGGCAAGTAAGGGGATGGATTTTGGATTTTCTGAATGGTTAAGTGTGTGTTTGTTTGTTTGTTTGTTTGTTATTCAAATTTTGCTACTGCCCATCTCCCCCAAAAGGGGGAGTCTGGGTGGTTTACAATAAAATTAAAACTATAATAATAACAATTAAAATCTATAAAAACAATTACAAATATAAAATGCAATATAAATAAGTATACAATCCAAGAGGTTAAAAATTCTGATCAGGTGGGAGGGGCTCTAAGATGTGAGCCAACCCCATGGATGGTTGCCCACCTGCCCGCCCCATGCAAGATGGCAAAACCAGGTTTTCAGGGCCCTCCTGAAGGTTGGAAGTGAAGGCGCCTTCCTCACTTCTGAGGGCAAGATGTTCCAAAGGGCAGGGGCAACTGCAGAGAAGGCCCGTTTCCTGGACCCCACCAGATGGAATTCTCTTATCGGTGGGGTCCGGAACATGCCCTCTCTGCCTGACCGGGTGAGACAGGTTGATATTATGGGGATGAGATGGTCCTTCAGGTAGCCTGGCCCCATGCCATGTGGGACTTTAAAGGTCATAACCAACACCTTGAATTGGACCCAGAAGCAAACTGACACCCAGTGCAGCTCACGCAGTAAAGGTGTTATATGTGCCGATCTAGGGGCACCAGAAATAACCCACGCGGCTGCATTCTGGACCAGCTTAAGCTTCCAAATACTCTTCAAGGGTAACCCCATGTAGAGAGCATTGCAGTAGTCAATATGGGAGATGACGAGGGCATGAGTGACTGTTTGGAGGGCCTCTCGCTCCAGGAACGGGCGTAACTGGCACACAACCCGAAGGTGAGCAAAGGCCCTCCAGGCCACGATTGCCACCTGCTCCGCGATCAGGAGTTGTGAGTCCAGAAGAACCCCCAGATTATGCACCGGGTCTGTCTGGGGCAGTGTCACCCCATCCAAAACTAAAGATGACAATTTCCTGGAAACCGAGGAGCCATCAACCCACAGCCACTCCATCTTACCAGGGTTCAGCTGGAGCCTGTTGTTCCCCATCCAGGCCCCCACAGCCCCCAGGCACTGAGACAGGGCAGTCACCGCATCACTTACCTCACCCGGATGGAGATATACAATCATCCCATGGTGATGGATGATCTCACCCAGTGGTTTCATGTAGATGTTAACTAAGAGAGGGGAGAGAACCTAACCCTGCGGCACCCTGAAGTGGAGGGGCCGAGGGCCGGATCTCTCACTCCCAATCACCACTGACTGGGAACGGCCCTGGAGGAAGGAGGTGAACCAGCGCAAAACCACACCGCCCACCCCCAACTCCCTGAGCCTTTATCAGAGCTTCATGTTATCATTACTAATATATAAAGGGAATCTAAATGAACAAGTAACACCACAGTTCAGTGCTTGTTTCATTACTTTCATTAGTCATCCAAAATTCATTGTACCATTGTGGAAAAGTAATCAAAAGTAATCACTCCCTACTTCATTTAATTGAGTTAACAGGGCAAATAGGGTCTGTTGTGTGAGCACTACATTAAACTAGTGATTTGATCCAGGGCTGCTCTATGTAAATTTCAAAACGTTATCACTATTAAGTTGTCATCACACATATTCTAGAAGCACATCATGCTCTGTTCAAAAGAAATTTCTGAAGATCTTTATCTGGAAAAAGTTACAAAACTAACTCTAAAATTTGGGATCCAGTATTCCATAATCAGAAACACAGTGTTGAAATGGATAAGATTTGGGACAATATGAATCTTCCAGAGTGATCATCCTATCAAAATCACTAAGAGGGCAGCATAACATTGTCTAGAAAGTCACAAAACCCCCAAAAGAGTAGCAACGGAGATGCAGACCTTTCTCTCCCTAAATAAAGACAGTAGTCATGATTCCACCATGAACCGAGCAAAAATGGAATTCATGAGAAAGTAGGAAGGTGGAAACCATGGATTACTAAGAAGAGCATTCAGTACTCAAGTCTCAAGTTTGCCAAAGCATCTGAATGATCCTCCAGACTTCTAGAATGTCCTGTGGATAGATGTGTCATGAATGGAACATTTAGGCAACATAGGAGTTATTAGGTTTGGTGGAATGAACCAGTACATTCCATAATAACCTCATTTCAATTATCAAACATAGAGGTGGCAGTATTTATTTATTTATTTTAATTAACTCAAGGCAGCAAACATACCAAATACTCCTTCCTCCTCCTATTTTCCCCACAACAGCAACCCTGTGAGGTGAGTTGGGCTGAGAGAGAGTGACTGGGCCAAGGTCACCCAGCTGACTTTCATGGTTTGGGGGTGCTTTGGTGCCTCAGAAACTGGGTGACATGCCAAAATTGAAGGAAACATGAATTCTGCTTTGTATGAGAGAATTCTAGGCAGATATCACACTGCTATAGGCTTTCATGGACGGTATCTGTTGGTCACTGTTGAGCTTCAGGGTTTAGTGACCATGGTCTTGACAAAAGATTTCCTGACATTTCACCAGCAACTGTGGCTGGCATCTTCAGAGGCAAGATGGTCTGCTATGCAGATCACAGTCAACTGAGCAGGGACTGACTGGGCACCTTTAGCCAGGTGACCTGACTTCTGATTGGTCTTTAGCTGAGCTGGTTTTCGATTGGTGCAGAATGTTGAGGGCTGGTCTCTGATTGGTTCTTTGTTTGTGCCTGATCCTGATTGGTCATTTTGGTGGTGTTGGTTCCTAATTGGTCCTTTGTTCATGCCAGCTTCTGATTGTTCATTTTTGGACTGTTGATTCCTGATTGGTTCTTTGTGCAGGGTTGCTAATCAACCAGATCCCAAGCTGATATGAACATTTTTTTTTACTTTGGAGTATTTGCCTAATGCTTCCACCACACTTTAGCCTATGGCGCAGAATTTTTATTTATAAATAAATATGGGCTACACTTGTGCTTTCTGTGATATAAACAGGACAACCTGCAAAATTAGAACTAGGAAAAATGGTAGCTGTGGATCAGGATAAGAACTAAATTTACATTAAATTTAATTACAATTACATTACATTAAATGCATTTAACAAGATTATCATCAATATATATACTTTTTTCCTTGATCACTAAATATTACACTTCAATGGCAACTTCAGTGGTGCTCTAACAGCCACTTGAGGGTGGGGTACGGCATAAATAACCTCTTCTAAATAGTTTACCATCTGAGTCTGCGTGGCCTAGGTATCTTGAATGTTAAAGAGGTTACGTTCAGACCCAACTGAATGGTACTCCATTATTCAATCCTAACTCTTAAAAAATAACAGACTATAATATGGTTATTGTTACATTCCAATTTTTCCTCTGTTTATGACGTATTGCCTTCAGCAAAGGATCGTTACCTTGAGCACCTCAATGATGCCATGAGCTAAACCGTGAAGGGCCACCCAAGACAGGAAGGTCATGACAGAGAGGTCAGACTAAATGCGATCCCTGGGGAAGGTAATGGCAACCCACCGCACTATTCTTGCCGTGAAAACTAAATGGATCAGTACAACCAGAGATATGTCGGTATACCATCGGAAGATGAGACTCCCAGGTCAGAAGATGGTCAAAATGCTACTGGGGAGGAACAGAGGATGAGTTCAACTAGCCCCAGACGTGATGACGCAGCTAGCTCAAAGCAGAAAGGACGGCTAGCAGCCAACAGTGCTGGTGGTGAACGGCGAATCCGATGTTCTAAGGATCAACACACCATTGGAACCTGGAATGTAAGATCTATGAGCCAGGGCAAATTGGATGTGGTTATTGGTGAGATGTCAAGATTAAAGATAGACATTTTGGGCGTCAGTGAACTGGAATGGACTGGAATGGGCCACTTCACATCAAATGACCACCAGATCTACTACTGTGGACAAGAGGACCACAGAAGAAATGGAGTAGCCTTCATAATTAATAGTAAAGTGGCTAAAGCAGTGCTTGGATACAACCCAAAAAATGATAGAATGATCTCAATTCGAATTCAGGGCAAGCCATCTAACATCACAGTGATCCAAATATACGCCCCAACCAAAGATGCTGAAGAAGCTGAGGTAGAGCAGTTCTATGAGGATCTGCAGCACCTACTGGACAACACGCCTAAAAGAGATGTTATTTTCATCACGGGAGACTGGAATGCTAAGGTGGGCAGTCAAATGACACCTGGAATTACAGGTAATTCTCCATGGCCTGGGAGAACAAAACGAAGCAGGACATAGGCTGATAGAATTTTGCCAAGACAACTCACTGCATAACAAACACTCTCTTCCAACAACCTAAGAGACGGCTTTATACATGGACTTCCCCAGATGGACAACAACGAAATCAGATTGACTACATCCTTTGCGGCCAAAGGTGGCGGACATCTATACAGTTGGTAAAAACAAGACCTGGAGGTGACTGTAGTTCAGATCACGAACTTCTTCTTGCACAATTTAGGATCAGATCCTGCAAGGTAGACTTCAGCAATTCATGGAGCGAGAATTACCAGATGTACAAGCTGGGTTTAGAAAAGGCAGAGGAACTAGGGACCAAATTGCCAATATCCGCTGGATAATGGAAACAGCCAGGGAGTTTCAGAAAAACATCTATTTCTGTTTTATTGACTATTCTAAAGCCTTTGACTGTGTGGACCACAACAAATTGTGGCAAGTTCTTAGTGGTATGGGGATACCAAGTCATCTTGTCTGCCTCCTGAAGAATCTGTATAACGACCAAGTAGCAACAGTAAGAACAGACCACGGAACAACGGACTGGTTTAAGATTGGGAAAGGAGTACGGCAGGGCTGTATACTCTCACCCTACCTATTCAACTTGTACACAGAACACATCATGCAACATGCTGGGCTTGAGGAATCCAAGGCTGGAGTTAAAATCACTGGAAGAAACATTAACAATCTCAGATATGCAGATGATACCACTTTGATGGCTGAAAGCGAAGAGGAACTGAGGAGCCTTATGATGAAGGTGAAAGAAGAAAGTGCAAAAGCTGGCCTGCAGCTAAACCTCAAAAAAACCAAGATTATGGCAACCAGCTTGATTGATAACTGGCAAATAGAGGGAGAAAATGTAGAAGCAATGAAAGACTTTGTATTTCTAGGTGATAAGATTACTGCAGATGCTGACTGCAGTCTGGAAATTAGATGACGCTTAATCCTTGGGAGAAGAGCAATGACCAATCTCCATAAAATAGTTAAGAGCAGAGACATCACACTGACAACAAAGGTCCGCATAGTTAAAGCAATGGTGTTCCCCATAGTAACATATGGCTGTGAGAGCTGGACCATAAGGAAGGCTGAGAGAAGGAAGATAGATGCTTTGGAACTGGGGTGTTGGAGGAAAATTCTGAGTGCCTTGGACTTCAAGAAGATCAAACCAGTCCATACTCCAGGAAATAAAGCCAGACTGCTCACTTGAGGGAATGATATTAAAGGCAAAACTGAAATACTTTGGCCACATCATGAGAAGGCAGGACACCCTGGAGAAGATCCTGATGCTGGGGAGAATGGAAGGCAAAAGGAAGAGGGGCCGACCAAGGGCAAGGTGGATGGATGATATTCTAGAGGTGACGGACTCATCCCTGGGGGAGCGGGGCGTGTTGACGACCAACAGGAAGCTCTGGTGTGGGCTGGTCCATGAAGTCACAAAGAGTCAGAAGCGACTAAACGAATAAACAACAAATAACATATAGCAACTAATTCAACATATTGAAAAGAATTTCAGTAGCTTTGGATGCCGGCTCTATTTTAAAAAGTGAACACTGGAGAGATTCTTTTTATAAGATGTATAGTTAGAATCATAACTGTGATGACAGAAACAGCACATTCTTATTCCATCTGTTAGTCACTTTCTCTGCAAAGATGTGACACACAAAGATCTGAAAAATGTCCCCATGCGTAGGAGTTTGCCGTTAGCAGAAGGATAAACCGTGCATAGGAACACAATGCTAGTAATTTCCTCTTTGACACTGGTAGGGTTAGAAAGGAAGGACTAGTGGTGTTTCTTGCACCATGTTATATTGCTTAGCTCTCACCCGTTTCTCAAGTGCTTGCTTGGCCCAAGAAGAGACAATTACACCTTGTTAATAATATTATACGTGGAAAGCAAGGATCAAGTCATCCAAAACATTTTGGCGTGGAGACTACTTTTTTATATTTTCGAGAGAGAGATTCACACATGCACACACGTACAAAACATATTTGTGCGATTTGAAGGATGCTGAGTGACTAGAATCTTTTGGGAGGTACTGATGTGTGTGTGCACAGATCAAGCTTAAGATGGAGGGGCAGAACCCAAAATAATATACTGTATGTAGTACATTACATAAAACCTTTAGTAGAAATTGCTTGTAAAACATTTAAAATAGCTATTACAGTATCTCTAAATTCATACTATAGAAGTTGTATAGGAAATAAATAGAAATTAATTAGTGATTATAATAATTCGTTATGACGCATGTTTTTCAAGATAACCTTTTGCCTGACTTTATCAAAGAAGAAAATAAAATGTCTAGGTGGAAATTAAGTGTGTTCTTGTCAGCATGAAAAGGTAAAGGCAATTTATTTTGCTGTACACAGATCTTAGAATTTTCTGCTTAGAAAGATTTGTCCTGCCTCTTCATGTTGGATTGCAAATGCATCATGGAGGCAAAGTCTCCTTCAAGTCAAGCTTGCCCCAGGGATCATCTTGGCAGCAGTATAGAAATAGTAGAATAATTCTACTTCCTATCTTCCTCCTCCTCCCTGTCTTCCTCATTATTATTATTTATTTCCCAACCTATTCCCTGGAGGTCTCCATCTAAATACTAACCAGGCTTCACCCAGCTTGCTTTCAAGCCCAGAAACAATAGGCAGCATTATTATTCTCTATTTAGTGACGTCTTACTAAAGGCTGGATTTTTATTCTTAATCCACACTTATTAAAACAGAATAACAATCAGAATAGCAGAAAGGAAACTTTCAGAGGATGTAACTGAAAAATTGTGGCATAATTCTTAGAAACTAGAGCTGAATATAAAAAAGTGGAACAAGACTTGTGTTATCTTGCATGAATGGAAATGAATTAATGTGTAGGGGTTTTTCTAATAACGTTAGATAACCCTGGTGAAAGCTAATTATTTTTATATTTTATTACACATCCACATGCATGAATATGTTTCTTGGTAAACTGTGCAGTGTAACACATACACTTTTCCAGTTATTTTCCCCTGATATTACCTGTCCCTATCTTCACATTTTATTTCTGAAGTTATTACTCCCACATCAGTATACTTCTTGTCGTAAATTTTCATGTTTTGAGCAATGGATTAAGCGTATCAGAGTGACAGAGATACAAGGTGAAATAAGTTTTTGAAATTCATTCATCTTTTTTGTGTGTGCCAGCTGTTTTGCTGCACTTCTTCTTTAAACTGACATGCAACTATGTATGTTGTTGTTATTCGTTCAGTCACTTCCGACTCTTCATGACTTCATGGACCAGCCCACGTCAGAGCTTCCTGTCGGTCGTCAACACCCCCAGCTCCCTCAGGGACGAGTCCATCACGTCTAGAATATCATCCATCCATCTTGCCCTTGGTCGGCCCCTCTTCGTTTTGCCTTCCACTTTCCCTAGCATCAGCATCTTCTCCAGGGTGTCCTGTCTTCTCATTATGTGGCCAAAGTATTTCAGTTTTGCCTTTAATATCATTCCCTCAAGTGAGCAGTCTGGCTTGATTTCCTGGAGGATGGACTGGTTTGATCTTCTTGCAGTCCAAGGCACTCTCAGGATTTTCTCCAACACCACAGTTCCAAAGCATCTATCTTCCTTCTCTCAGCCTTCCTTATGGTCCAGCTCTCGCAGCCATATGTTACTACTGGGAATACCATTGCCTTAACTATGCGGGCCTTTGTTGTCAGTGTGATGTCTCTGCTCTTAACTATTTTATTGAGATTTGTCATTGCTCTTCTCCCAAGGATTAAACGTCTTCTGATTTCCAGACTGCAGTCAGCATCTGCAGTAATCTTTGCACCTAGAAATACAAAGTCTTTCACTGCCTCTACATTTTCTCCCTCTATTTGCCAGTTATCAATCAAGCTGGTTGCCATAATCTTGGTTTTTTTGAGGTTTAGCTGCAGGCCAGCTTTTGCACTTTCTTCTTTCACCTTCATCATAAGGCTCCTCAGTTCCTCTTCACTTTCAGCCATCAAAGTGGTATCATCTGCAACTAGGTATAGCTGAGATTAATTTGGCCCCTAGTGCTTAATGTTTTGTGTCAAGTATTTTGATAAAATGATCATCTCAGTAGATGTCCAATTTTATATTGCCCTGTTTTTCTCTTAAAATAACAATAATCCTTATTTAGTTTACAGTTTGCCTTTAGAAATCTTTTAGGACATTACTGAGTTTTATGCACCTGCTGATAGTATTCATGTTAATGAGATAAATCAATAGGCTTGGTGCTTGTTCTTCGGTTTCCCCCAAGTGGTGTTCAAAAGGATTAGAGCTCCATGTGTCTGCCTGAAGGATCCAGTGTGCCCATGAACCTCTATCTTGCAGCCTACCTGGATCAACATTTGACTTTCTGTTTTCCCTTGGGGTATACCACCATAGCGACACGTCTGTGAATGGATAAACCCTTTGATGAGATCTGTAAGATCCACAACATAATCTCAAAGTAGCTGAAAACATAGGGATCCCTCTACTACCAGGGATCTGTTGCTTTATTCTTTCATGTAAATACGTCCATAATAAGCATTCTCATTTTGTTCATCTTCAGCATTACCACTAGATATAACTTCTATATCATGCTTGTATCATAGGAATCAAACTGAGTTGCTTTTAAGTACAGAAGGCTTATGCAAAATGTATTAATCCAGTAGTATGATTGTCCTAATGCATGACCTTTGTCAGGAAAGGGACAGAAATAGTTTAGTCTGTTGCTCTTGTTTGATCTCACAGCAACTTTTGATATGATTATTGTCAGCCCTTTGAGGTAGGCCAGACCAGGGAACCAATTCCACAAGTTTGATTGGAATTACTGTATATTTATTGATATAGGTGATTGCTGCAAGTGTCTCTGCATCGTTTCTCCAAGGTCATCTCTGAAACTCTGTCCAGTTAACTACAGTATTCTCCTGTTTGGCTCCAGAGATTTTGAGTATTTGTAGCACTTTTGTGTAGTGGTTCTGCTTTTAACTTCAGGCAGAACTAGTTCCAAGGAATAGCATTGGAAGACTGTACATTAGTCCTTAGCAATGTTAATGTGAGACAGACCAAGAAACTATATTGTGGAGTCCTTGGTGCTCTCTGAGCTTGGTGGTTTGCTTGCAGACGTTCCATTTCCTGACTAGGTAACATTATCAGTGCTGGTGAGTGTGGGGTTTGCTCCCTATTTAAATACAGTAGCTTGCTCTGCCAGTGGGGGGTATTGTTTGTCTCCTTGGTAGTACCTTGATTAGGGTATTGTTTTCTGCTTGATTGTCTGGTGTTAATCCCTGCTTATCTGGGTGTAGGCTGCTGGAAAGGATATGTTTTGGTCTGTTTGTTTTCTTCTTAGCTTTTTTATTGTCTCCTTTAAATGGTGTGTAAATATGGTGTATCTCTATATGTCTATTGGTGGCTGATTTGTCTGTATTCAAGCTTCCAGGAATCCCCGAGCATTTTTGGATTTAGCTTGGTCTAGGATGCTCACACTTTCCCAAATATCCAAAACATCTTAAGTAAACCAAAAGACCCCGTAGCCCAAGAAGAAAAAACAGGAGTCATCTACAACATACAATGCAAGGACTATGCAACAGCCACTATGTAGGACAGACAGGCAGAAGACTAGCAGAGAGCATCCATGAACACCAACTAGCAGTCAGAAGACACGATGAGAACTCCTCAATCTCACAACACAGGGACAGACTCAACCATAGTTTCAACAATATATGGGGATTAGTATATAAAGCCCTGAACATCTTGAGACAAAATTGCTATGAGAAAGTTTCAAGTTATATCAACTCACACCCAGGCAGCTACTGTCTTTAGAAGAACACCTACGCTCGTGTTGTGGCCTATGAATTGCTGCTCGGCATCAGTGCAGAAGTGGTACTTTAAAAGGTCCTCCCCTCTGCAGGAAACCAGTCATCAATGAAAGCTTGACATTCCCCCAAGTGTTATAAAAACAACATTGCTGTAAATTTTTAATCTGCAAAATGTTACTTTTTAATTTTCAGGGCTTGCTATTTAGTCCATTGTATAATGCAATTTCATGCTTCCAGGAAACTGACGTATAAGTAGAACTTGAAGACTCTCCCTTACTTACTTTTCTTTTAACTGCTATATAGAGATGGACCAGAAGAGCATTTGTTGGGCCATGTGAAGTGTTTTCAGGACATCTAGGCAATAAAATTGCTCAGGGTTGGATACCAGCTGAGCAGGACCTAGCAAGATGATGGAGGCCACATCTTGCAGTTATCAAGGATGAGTCTGAATCTGTTGATCCTGAAGAAATGGACAACGTTCTCTGCTAACTTGTAGTTTAGAACCCTGCCCTTCATGGTTGTTGAAAGCCTTCAGGGACATGCCAGGAGGCTGAGTTTGGGTGGTGGTAAATGCTTCTCTGAATATATACTTTTTTCTGCCTGAATCTCTGACCACTCTGGTTGTTCTGTTTTCAGAGGAGCAGTGCTGTGTTGACTGCATACTAATACAAGTTTCTAAACTTCTGTCATTTCCCCCTTGCATTCATTTTTTTTTCAGAATTAAAAACTCCAAAGGTATGGAGCCTGTGGTCCTCCAAAAGTTACTAAAGTACATTTCCCAGCAACCCTCATCTTTGGTTATATTGAGACTGAAAGTTGTCATTCAACCACATCTGGAGGGTCATAGGTACCCTATCTTTACAATATTAACTTTACTTATGTGGAAATTCTTCAGACATCAGATCATTTTGGTATAACTATATATTCTGTTATATAAAATAGTACAAATATGTCGACATAATATTGTATTGCAGTTTCAAAATTATTTAACACCAGTAGCATTTATTGGATTGCCTAATACAGATATATAATATTTTTTTCCAGAAGTAAGATATTTATGTGCCAGGACACTTGTTCATAAACCTTTCTATGTCCCGTACAGGACTGCACATGCAAGAGCTAAAGCAGATGCTGCAGATCAAGCCGCTCAATCTGCTCATCAGGAATGTGACATTGCCAGAGCAGTTGCCAGAGAACTTTCTCCAGGTTTCTATCAACCAGGTGACAGAAGGAATCTTTGTTATATTTACATAATATAATGCATTATATTGCTTTTAAAAATTCATGGATGAACAGCTTTGGGATAGTGTATTATTGTCTTGTAAGAGTGCATGTACTGGAGAAGAGGGCAAGACATCTAATGTCAGCCTTGTGTTACAGAAAGTTATGGTAACTTCCACATCTTCTGTGCACTTACAACTTATTTGTGAGAGAAAGCACATATGATTTTAGTGTACTGCTAATGCACTGGCCATACCTATGCAGATGTAATCCTGGCCACCAATCAAATCAAGGTATCCTGAATCCAAGAGCTACCTAAACTGCAATCTTGAATCTTCAAGGAGACAGTGACTCAAACGAATAAAAATTGTGAAAGCTTTTATTTATTTTTTTTCCTATATCAGAGGAGAACATGGGATTCCCACAGAAGTTTCAGCTCACCCTATGTTCACCCTCTAACCAGCAGCTTTGAGTGCACATCATATATTACTAAGGTCTGGTGGTTCCTTTTCTGAGCCCTGGCAGTTCCCTACATTTCCTAACTGTAGCTAAGCAACACCCTCTTCCTGGGTCAAATTGTCCTGAAAGTCAATATTCTGGGAAAATGTAATTTTACACTCTTCAAGTAGAAAAGGGCTAAATGTGTAAAACCAGCTATCTGACCTTTAATGGCCATTCATAGGATAAATCTACAAGACTGATTTCTTAAAAATCAAAAAAGTGGTCAATAAAGTCTAGAACTTTCTGGAGAAAAAAATTCCAGTAAGAGATTGCATAGCTGTCCTCAATTCTGCATTATCTAAGAGTCATTCTTCCCCTCTTTAATGCAGCACTGGTCTGCCTCTGAACTGAAGTCTGAGCATCAGCTTTCTCCAACCTGATGCCTTTCTGATCTGTCCAGCTAAATATCCATCATCCATAAGAAGATGGAGTTCTAATCTGTGATGTGACATTGGGTTGGGAAAAACTGTTGTATGCTCTGCAAGATTGATAGTCTTTGTAAAATGTTGTTGTTTATTCGTTCAGTCGCTTCCGACTCTTCGTGACTTCATGGACCAGTCCACGCCAGAGCTTCCTGTCGGTCGTCACCTCCCCCAGGGACGAGTCTGTCACCTCTAGAATATCATCTATCCATCTTGCCCTTGGTCGGCCCCTCTTCGTTTTGCCTTCCACTTTCCCTAGCATCAGCATCTTCTCCAGGGTGTCCTGTCTTCTCATTATGTGGCCAAAGTATTTCAGTTTTGCCTTTAATATCATTCCCTCAAGTGAGCAGTCTGGCTTGATTTCCTGGAGGATGGACTGGTTTGATCTTCTTGCAGTCCAAGGCACTCTCAGGATTTTCTCCAACACCACAGTTCCAAAGCATCTATCTTCCTTCTCTCAGCCTTCCTTATGGTCCAGCTCTCGCAGCCATATGTTACTACTGGGAATACCATTGCCTTAACTATGCGGGCCTTTGTTGTCAGTGTGATGTCTCTGCTCTTAACTATTTTATTGAGATTTGTCATTGCTCTTCTCCCAAGGATTAAGCGTCTTCTGATTTCCTGACTGCAGTCAGCATCTGCAGTAATCTTTCTACATTTTCTCCCTCTATTTGCCAGTTATCTACCAAGCTGGTTGCCATAATCTTGGTTTTTTTAAGGTTTAGCTGCAAGCCAGCTTTTGCACTTTCTTCTTTCATCTTCATCATAAGGCTCCTCAGTTCCACTTCGCTTTCAGCCATCAAAGGGGTATCATCTGCATATCTGAGATTGTTAATGTTTCTTTCAGCGATTTTAACTCCAGCCTTGGATTCCTCAGGCCCAGCATGTTGCATGATGTGTTCTGCATACAAGTTGAATAGGTAGGGTGAGTGTATACAACCCTGCCGTACTCCTTTCCCAAACTTAAACCAGTCCGTTGTTCCGTGGTCTGTTCTTACTGTTGCTACTTGGTCGTTATACAGATTCTTCAGGAGGAATACAAGATGACTTGGTATCCCCATACCACTAAGAACTTGCCACAATTTGTTATGGTCCACACAATCAAAGGCTTTAGAATAGTCAATAAAACAGAAATAGATGTTTTTCTGAAACTCTCTGGCTTTTTCCATTATCCAGCAGATATTGGCAATTTGGTCCCTAGTTCCTCTGCCTTTTCTAAACCCAGCTTGTACATCTGGTAATTCTCGCTCCATGAATTGCTGAAGTCTACCTTGCAGGATCTGATCCTAAATTGTGCAAGAAGAAGTTCGTGATCTGAACTACAGTCACCTCCAGGTCTTGTTTTTACCAACTGTATAGATGTCCGCCACCTTTGGCCGCAAAGGATGTAGTCAATCTGATTTCGTTGTTGTCCATCTGGGGAAGTCCATGTACAAAGCCGTCTCTTAGGTTGTTGGAAGAGAGTGTTTGTTATGCAGAGTGAGTTGTCTTGGCAAAATTCTATCAGCCTATGTCCTGCTTCATTTTGTTCTCCCAGGCCATGGAGAATTACCTGTAATTCCAGGTGTCATTTGACTGCCCACCTTAGCATTCCAGTCTCCCATGATGAAAATAACATCTCTTTTAGGCGTGTTGTCCAGTAGGTGCTGCAGATCCTCATAGAACTGCTCTACCTCAGCTTCTTCAGCATCTGTGGTTGGGGCGTATATTTGGATCACTGTGATGTTAGATGGCTTGCCCTGAATTCGAATTGAGATCATTCTGTCGTTTTTTGGATTGTATCCAAGCACTGCTTTAGCCACTTTACTATTAATTATGAAGGCTACTCCATTTCTTCTGTGGTCCTCTTGTCCACAGTAGTAGATCTGGTGGTCATTTGATGTGAAGTGGCCCATTCCAGTCCATTCCAGTTCACTGATGCCCAAAATGTCTATCTTTAATCTTGACATCTCACCAATAACCACATCCAATTTGCCCTGGCTCATAGATCTTACATTCCAGGTTCCAATGGTGTGTTGATCCTTAGAACATCGGATTCGCCGTTCACCACCAGCACCGTCGGCCGCTAGCCGTCCTTTCTGCTTTGAGCTAGCTGCGTCATCACGTCTGGGGCTAGTTGAACTCATCCTCTGTTCCTCCCCAGTAGCATTTTGCCCATCTGCCGACCTGGGAGTCTCATCTTCCGATGGTATACCGACATATCTCTGGTTGTACTGATCCATTTAGTTTTCACGGCAAGAATAGTGCGGTGGGTTGCCATTACCTTCCCCAGGGATCGCATTTAGTCTGACCTCTCTGTCATGACCTTCTGGTCTTGGGTGGCCCTTCACAGTTTAGCTCATGGCATCATTGAAGTGCTCAAGCTCCAGCACCATGACAAAGTAACGATCCTTTCCTGAAGCTTTGTAAAATACTGTTTAGTATTAAAACTTCTTTTAAAATTTAAGTGCAGAATTCAGTTATCTCTTGAAGCAAATATACCATATCCTTTGCTAAAGCTGAATTTGTGAGCCTTCTCCTACATTAGTTACTCTAAGGAAACCCTTTACAGATAAAACCATTTACACCTCTTGCCACTTTCAGAATGATTAGGCATCATTTGCGATATACATTTTTGCAAAATACTCAGAGAACTTCAGCTAAATGTGCCACAACAGAAAAAAAAATGTATAACTAAAATGAGCAAACTTAACTTCCTTATTTTTGCTTATAGTTATGTGCATGTACATTTTGCCTATAAATGGTAATAAATTCCAATAGCAGAGAACCAAATCAAGAAAGAAAAAGAAAAGGAAACATACCTCTTAAAATCCCTTAAAACAGAATTTGACATATTGCAATAGTAAAGATCTAACACATACAGTATGTTAAACTTATAAATAGTCACTGGTTTGCAAAAAATAAATATTATAATGGTATATTTTAATCAAATACAAATAAAATAGAATGCAAAAAATAAAAACAGGCGAATGATGCCCCTTTATTCATTTTTGTTCCTCTCCAGGTTTGTTTTCTTTGCCATTGTTGTTGGGGTTTTTTCTTGTGTTGTTTTTGGTTTTTGTGGTTTTGTTTTGTTTGTTGATGTTTGATTTTTTTTTTTTGCTCTTAAATGTAAACCAGCCAGAGTCGCTGGAAGCCAGGTGACATATAAAATTAATTATTAATTATTATTAATACCACTTTATTATTGTAAAATATCATAAAATCTATGCCAAAGAACATATTGTTTCATACTTATATTAGTTAAAAATATTGTCTTTTCCAGCATAGATAAGTTTTCCTTTCCAAAAATCCTTAATGTCTGTAATAATATCAATTTTCCAATTTCTTTTTGCTAACCTCGCAGGTACAACCATAATTCCTTATAGACAGATTCCAGAGCTTAGGTGTATAATTCAGAATCACATTAACATCTTTAGTGATTACAGATTTCCTCATTAATTTACTTAAGTACATTGAAATACAGTACAAAAGTTCCCAAGAGCGTATCTGATGGGTCATTATGAAAGATTTGTATCTTGCTTTTCCCCAATATTTTCAGAGCTATTTAAATAATACCCCAGAAGGAATTTCATGTAGTCTCTTCAGCCCTGGATGGAAAGACTGGGATTTTATTTATTTATTTTAGGAATATGAAAGTATATTAGTAACATCCCTTTCAAGTCATGCTTGACTCCATTGATTTCATAGACATGCCTGTGTAGTTCCTCTTTCCCATTGCATTCCCTTGGGATGTTTTTCAGCTTCCCAGCTCTACAGTAACTTACAGCCCTGGAGTTTCCTCACAGGCTCCCATCCAAATACCATGTGGGGTTTAAACCTGCATAGCTTTTTGAGTTAAGCCAAGGTTAGCTAAGTATTACCACCTACCTGGCTTTGTCTGTATTACAGTATATATTTGAAAAGGCTGTATGTACCCTTAGATAAGTTAGGATAATTTGGAGGGTTATATTTCCCCTGAAGGTCACATGTATGTAGTCCTCCATAACTTTATCCTCACCCATTTATCTCAGTAACTGACTAGGGATTTAAACCTTGTTCTCCCTAGTCCAAGTCTTTAACCACAATACTATCCTGGCTTTAGAAAAGAAAAATGTCTTTTACCACAAATAAGGAATCACAAAAATATCTTATTTAGTGAGGCACTTCATCTTGTCCTCAGGATCTATATTTGCAGAAGAAGCTTCTAGCTATGTTAGCCTACATAGAGAAAATGGTGATAAAGAAGTTATGGGAAACCTTTTATTTTATAGAGCAGGCTGTCTACCACTGTTATAGAGCTGACTTAGGAACAGACACTAGTCTTTTTTTCGAGTATTAATAGGGCTGGGTTTATATACATGCTTTCTTCAGAGTGCCCAGCAATAGCATATTCATTTTCTAACCCCTTAGAGTCCTTTATCTGTTTCGTTTTACCTTTTACTTTTCTTGTAGACAAGCATTCTGCCTTTACCTTTATGATGTTAAAGGCTAATTTCATAAGTGCTAGTGTTGTGAAAGCAAACTTTCATTCTCACATAGGCACAATCCCTTGGGAGAGCCCAGACAAGTGTTTACTAATCAGGAATGCCATAGTCATTCATACTATTTACAAGCCATTCTTGGAAAACAAGCTTTTAGATTTGCAGATTTAAAGGCTACTGTACCTCCATGTTCTTCCAGTGCTCCGACCATGTGCTAAAAGTTTCTTGGGGACGATCTTGCATCTTCTAGAGTACATGTGATAGTCTCTTAAGAGATATCAATAGACCTCTGCTACAGAGCTGGTCCGTCCTCAGGCCTGGGACTCGCTTTCAGATTTGCTCATGGTTCCTAGTTCAAAGATCACATCACAGATTAGAACTCCATCTTCCGATGCCCCATCATGCCAAAAATATTGCAACTGCCATAGACCTAGGGATATGCTCCATTCACCATTCTTTAAGGTTCAGGCTAGTGTTAGAGTTACATGGTATCTGTGCACTATTAGAACAAACTTTTGTCCAGTCTTTGTCCAGACGTTTTATAGGACAATCCCTACTTTGTAGTTATTTTTATGTGCAGTGCGTAGTATATATGCAGAGGAGGACGTATAAACTGGATAAACAGGACAGCACTAATTATTTACATAAAGACATGAACTTTGTGTAAGTTTTAAAGGAAGTGCTGCTTAGCTAGCCACACACTTAGGGGTGTGTGGGTGTGTATGTATGTGTGGGTGGGTGGGTGGGTATATAAATATATACATACCATAGCAGAAATGCATAGCAAAGGATTTAATTACAAGTGAATTTTAATGTTATTTGATCGAATGCCAGTGAAATGGACAAACACTCCAAAAAGCACAGAGACGTGTTGTTAGTACTACCAAAAAAAAATAATCACCTTTTATTATTGCTTTTATTATACAAACCTAGGCGAGATTGGGCATGGTAATGCTTTTAATAATAGCAAAAAAGAAAATAGAAATAGTAATTGAATGAAAGGAAGACGCTTGAATTAATCAAAATTAATGCTGTGAAACTAACTTAGAGGTGATAGGAGTCAGCACATTAGATGAGAAACCTGATCCTACATCCATCAGAGTTAACTGCCAAACACTGCAGGTTCGGCCCATGGAATTGAAACGTGATACAATTGCAAAAGTGCTAATGCTATTTTAGGCTGTGTATGGAAAAGCAGAACGTCATGGAGAAGCAAAGTGATAGTCCCTTCTTTGCATATGTCTGCACTGGATATTGGCAATTGCAGTACTGGAAAGATGGAGACAAGGTGAAAGGTACTGAGAGTAATAGTCATGGTATAAGTTAGATTTCATTCTGGAAGCTGCTTTGGAAAACTGATCTTGCAGTCTTCATTGCCTTGCAGAAGTTACACTGATAATATTATTCCCAACAATTCCGATTCAACGTTGTTCAGTTTTTAACTATTTTTAAAGTTAACTTTTATTTCTGATATAATAACTGATGTACATGGATTTACTTGTTAAAATGGTACCGCTGTGAATACTCACATGGAAATGTAGTGGCAGTTATTTGAGTTCAGAATAGAAGTTCTGATATAAAAATTCCCAATACTGTATATGTTACTGACAAGGTCACAGATCAGGAAAACAATAAAGTTTGAAGTGTGTTTGACTATCAGTAATAGTCTTTACTGAAAGAAAGACACAAATGTAAAAATACTTATAACCAAGTCTTTCTTACATAGTAAGAAAATGTGGAAATCTTTAATTTTCAGGAAAATAATTCATAATTACAAAACAGAAACCAAAAATACCAATTCCAAAATATTACTAGGCTATTGCTCCCATTATGGATTTTTGCATTTTTATTATGGGCATTATGAATATCTTTGCTTTTTGTGACATGGACAAAAACAATAAGGATTTCCAGTGAGAAATCGAATGAATCTCCTTCCTGTTGTTTCAGTAATTTAATACTTCACTCAAGTTATTGTTGGTTTGTTTTTAATTCCAGGTCCAGATTATATTAAGCAGCGATTTCAAGAAGGAGGGGAAATTAAGGAAATACCTGATAAAAAAGCTCAGGAAAAACCTCCTACACCAAAAGAATCTCCTCATTTCTACCGAAAGGGCACTACACCTCCTGGGTCTCCAGAAGAAAGCCAAAAGCATAGCTCAGCCCCCTCTACTAAGCCTTCTCCTGCAGAACAAGGAAGAAAACAGAATTCCACCTCAGAAGACAGACTTATTCAAGAAAAAAAGAATGTAATAAGTGAAAACATTGTATCAGTAGTCCACAAACCTGTTTTTTCTAAAGCACCTGCTGTGAAAGAGGAAATGATGGCCAAACACCATCAAAAGTTGTCACCCCGTAACAATCCCAAGAGCAAAGAGAATGGAGAGTTGCATGATCATTACCATGGATATTATGTGAAAACTAATCCAACATTGTATCCATATGAGCTTGGGGAAGACGAGGACCATACCAACCCATTATCTTCAGCACTTAAACCAGTAGCATCAGCTCAGAAGCCAAGCCCCACCACAGCTGGGGTTCAATTAGATGCCAAAGAATCATTAAAGAAATCAGAATCCTCTGCACCAAAGAATCCAGCTAATAATGACTTCTCTTCAATGGAAAAAGAAATCAATTTGGTAGGTATGATGTATTGAAAGGAATGATTAAAGGATGTTTATCATACAAACAAGATGACTGACAGGAGATGATTGTAGTCTTCAAATATCTGAAAGGTGTTATATAGAAAAGGAAGTGGTTATAACTTCAAGGAAGGAAATTTTAAGTTCAGGCTATGTATAAGGAGGAACTTCCTGATTATATGAGATGTCAGCCAGTGGAACAAGTTGCCACAAGAACTAAGAGCTAAAGTGAGTTCTCTTTAGTTGAAGGTCTTCAAACAGGCTGGATAGTCAATTGTCAGAGTTACTGTAGTAGATCCTACACTGAGCAATGAGTTACCCAGATAACCGTTAAGGTTCATTCCAACTCTATGATTCTATGAAAGCGAAAGACTATCTCTTAATAGTCAGAGAGACTCACATATCTGATAGTACATTCCTGCTGTCCTTTATTTTCTGGTAGTTTATATCAGTGTCAGAATTGTTGACATGTGTTTTTAGTGGGTAATGACAATTCATTTAAGCCTAAATGAGGGCTTCATATTCCTGAAACCTTATATGGTCTAGACATTTTCCATGAAAATCAAAAGGAAATTAAGTACAGAATAACTACATTCCCTGCATACAAGGTATCTCATGCATTTTGCATGGAAACTAATGAAATAGTGAAAGATATATTAGATGGCTGGAAAGAGTATAGAATTTATAACAGAATCTTCATTGATATGTTATTTGCAATTTTTTCATTGAATTATACTCTATATAAAATATACTCGTGAGTGCAGTAAAAAGTTCAAGCCTAGATAATTATCCCTTGCTCTTATCACATATTAACATTAGTAGTAATGGCTTGAACCAGTAATTCTCTTACTGAACTGTTCATATTTTTCATCCACATAGTAAAATTCTTCAGGAATTCATAACTATATCTATGAAAGGGGCAAATACACAATCACTTGCGGAAGCACCCCCCTGGTAGAAAGTTAAACATGAAATCTTGATGCAAATTTAAATTTATATTTATATGCAGTTTATTTCAAAATAATAAAATAGTGAATACGGCAGGTGCTAAAGCTTGGACACTGAGCTGATTCAGTGCTACTTTTTTTTTAGTTTAAAATTGTTAGTAAGGCCCCAAAAGGTAACAGGGAGTTGATGGGTTTTTATACTGTGGATTTTAATTTTGTAAGCCACCTGGAGTCACTGTGTGTGAGTTGGGCAGCCATATAAATTTGTTTAATAAATAAATGACTTGTTGAGACCTACAGTTAGCCAGGCGAAGGCACAAATGAACAAATACATTGACTTTCCCAGCTTCGTCAGTTGGTATTGTGGTTCTTTCTACTTTCAATAACTTTGGGCTCCTTTAAATGGCTGTCTGGACATTTGAAAATGAAGATAATGCACTCTTAGAAACCAGGGAAAGGTTTTTAAATATTTTCAGCTAGCAATTTCAACTGTGATAAACATTGCTAAGAAATAAAAATTACACTGGCCTGTGGAAGTCAAGAGAAGAACTGGAAGGCCAAGAAAAATCTCTGCTTGCACTGCCCCCACATTTGTCGGATCTGAGGTACAGAATTCACAGACCACTACTGAAAAGTTTAGCTGACACAGGAGAGTTGTCCTCAGATCGTTTTATAAGCATTGTTTATATAAAAGTGATCTGCATGGGGGGCAGCCCTTTCAGGTAGGCCAGGTCAGGAAACAGACACCACAAGGACTACTAGAACTGTTATTGTTGTAAGGTCTAATGACAGAATCTTGGAAGTCTGACAGAATTTCCCTCTGTCCCTCTTATACCAAAGAAAATCAGTGCAGGGTTATCTTGAGTTTCTTTCTCACCTCCTCTTCCCTTCCTGAGCTAAAGTAATGTTTACTTAAGCATGTTGCATTACTTCTTCAAGGTTCGCTGCTTACTCCTCTATACTGTCAGAGTTGCCAGAAGAAAATCTTACCACAAACATAATCCCAAAGTTTATTGTCTAAAGTATGGAAAATAAAGCCTTAGTAAATCCAAAATGTTTGAGAGCGAAGTGTTTTGACTGAATAAAAAAAATGAACTGTTTGGGCCCAGTCCACACAAAATATATTTGGAGAAAAAAGGGTGAAGCATTTGAAGAAAAGAACACCTTGCCAACCATTAAGCTTGGGGGTGGCTTTATTACACTTTTGGGGTTTGTGGCAGCAAGTGGCACAGGAACTATTGTGTAGATGGAAAAATGGATTCAACAAAATACCAAAATATTCTAAGCTGTCTCATAGTGAAGAAATTGAAAGTGAAAGAAGTTTAGATATTTCAGTAAGACTATGCTCTAAATAACCATGAGGTACTACAGTAAAAAAAGGATAAAGGCTTTGGAATGGGTTTCACAGTCCTCAGACTTGAATATTATTAAATATCTGAGGACAAACATGTGAACATGATTTCACAGCCAATGAAAGGAGACCTAAGAATATTTTTGGGCTAGAAAGGTTGTTTCTCCCTCTTGCCCACCCTGCAGAGCAGAGAGATTGGAAAGGAAGGGATTACAAGAGAGTAAGCAGGCACACAGTGGGAATACATCTGGCTGTTTGTGGTCCCAGTTGTGGTCACTGAACGAGAACTACCTGTATGCCGGTTCCTGGCTGCCATGTGTTCCACTGTGAATCAGTGAACTGAATTTGAAGTCTGTCTAATTCCCATAGTAATGGTAGTAGAGAGGGCATGCTGTGGACCCCATCGGTAAGAGAATTTCACCTGATGGGGTCCAGGAGTCGGGCCTTCTCTGCAGTAGCACCCACCCTCTGGAACATCTTGCACCCGGAGGTAAGGTTAGCCCCATCGCTCCTGGCCTTCCAGAGGAACTTGAAGACCTGGCTCTGCCACCTGGCCTGGGGTGGGGAGGAGAATAGTCATGTTTGGGGTTGGCTAGTGCCTTGAAGGACCCCTTCCATGTAAAGACTGAACAAGATCACAGTCATCTGGATTTTACTCTTATTTATATTTATTAGTGATGGGTAATTTTAACCCTAAAAATGCACTATTTTTTATATATTTATTATCCTTGTGATTATTTTGTTGTAAACTGCCCAGAGTCCGTCTGGTGGGAGGAGATGGGTGGTGACAAATTTGATAAATAAATATTTCCATATCTGTGAAAACCTATGGCCAAATTCAGAGAAGAATTTCAAGAAGGAATGCAGTATTAAATGTTAAGCAGTTCCCATGTTAATTCAGTTGCTATAAATGATGCCACAGTCCTTCCCACAGAGCTGCTTCCTTCAGCAGCGGCAAATGAAACACCTGGAAGTCAAATGCAGGTCAAAGTGATCCCCCTTTTGATTATTGCTACTCTAAGAATTAGCATTGATGGTCCATGGACACCATTGGTAAGTACTAATGTAACATTTCTTGAGTGCTTTGAATTTTTAAAGGTGTAAAATTAACCTTTTTAATGGGTAAGGAAATCTGTTGTTAAATGACCTTAAGGGTTGTTAGCCATGCTAGCACATCATGTCAAGTGAACTTCAGAACATAATAATTCCTGAAAGAATCAATTGCAGCCAGGATTCAGTGCTTCCAGGAAAAAAACCCCAAACCTATAAATATACTGTACTTTAATTGTGGTTACTTCAGAGCTGATAGCCCTTGTAGGAAAGAAATGCATATACATATGCGTATATTACCAGAAGATCATTCTCAGAACTTTACATAGAGAAACGGTATTGTGAAAAAGAAACACAATTATGCACATATCTGATAAATAACCTTTGTAAACACAACATATCAGCTTAGTAGAATAATTGAATTACCGTACGTATGTGTTGGCAACATCAATGTAATGATTTTACTAAGAAGAGTGGAAAAAACAGGGTTTGGAACTAGCTTTCAAAGAGACTTAAGTGAATTGTACATATTTAGGTGATCTAGGGAGAGAGGTGTATATTTGTGTTTGCCTCTTTTTTAAAAATTAAAAGGTCATAAGTGTTACAACTTTGCTTATTTCAAGCAACATAGGATTTCACAGTCTTTGAGGCATAATGGGAATATCTCCCTTACAAACACCAATTACGTTATTTTCAACAATTTAAGTTGCTCTTAAATGAATTCATATCCACCCAGTATCTTCTTGATGCAGAGCTTTTTTACAATGTTGCTTGCATTTTTTTCTTCATGGCCATTTCAGCTGAAGGAAGAAAGCAATTACCTTCTTCCTCCTACCTCTTCTCTGAGCATTTCAACAAGAAGACTATCCCTTGTGCCATTCTTCAGCAGTAAGAATGGCAAAAAACTATTGGAGATAAAATCCAATAAGATGTGACATTTATAAGATGTGAAAGACAATAGTTTGAAAAAAATTCCTGGTGTATTATTTAAAAAAAAATAAGGCTTGAGATTAAGAGAACTGTCTGATAACAAGTTAGACAGGTGGTCCTTTCAGCCCACAACTCTATTTTCACTAGAAGGGATCTTTCCAAGGCTAACCCCTTATTTTGGTTATTAATGCATATCATTGAGAAATTTATTAATGTGATAAAAATGTGTTTGTTGATTTAGGTAACACATATGATAAAGTGAATAGGCTTCCATTATTGAAAGTTATGTGCATATGTGGAGTGGAAGACTGGTTATTGAATACAGAAAGAACAGTATATGATTAAGCTTAAATGAAATGCTTAGCAAATGGTTCAACACTGAGCAATGACTGACAATGACAATCAACAATCTGTGATGCCCTCTACAGTGTTCATGGATAAGTGCATGAAGAATGCTTCTGATCATATTAGAGATGCATCAGTAGGGAACATGAATGGACATGTGCTTTATATGCAGATGACTCCAAGTTGTGGGCTGAGAACCTGAATGATTTGCAGCAAATATTAGATAGTATAATGAAACAAGAGTATGGGTCTGAAAATTCATATATCCAAAACCAAGGCAATTATGTTTGACAGGGAAAATGGAGTGAATAATTACAAGTTATACATACATGATGAAAAACTAGGGCAAGTAGGTAATTTGTTGATATTGGTAAAATGTTTAATAAAGATGGGGAAAATGAGAAATTACTGTTTCCTAAAGAAACTAAAATGGCTGTGAATAAGAATACTCTCTTTGTTATATAGAAGTAAAAGTTGGATACATAAAACATAAAAGTTGAATGCAATAGGAATGTTGTACTTAGGGGTGTGGTAATAGAAGAGATAGGTTCAAGAATGAATGGGTACTAGATGAATGTAGTTTGAATACAAAAATGAATGACCAGTATGAAAAAGTATGCTGAGATGGTTTGGTCATATCAAGAGAACGAATGAGGATCCAAATGCAAAACAAATACATGAAGGAAGAGGAACAGGAAGATAGTGGAAATCGTTAGGTAGAGTTGATATCCTCTAAAAGACATAGGTGAGAAGTTTAAAAGGCTCCACATGAAGCTTATGAATGTCATGGAAGTAAGGATAGAAGGTTACGGATAGATAGAAAAATTGTGTAAGTATAATTTTAGTGTCATGAGTAAGGATGGCGAGCAGGGGGCTCTCACCCAGACTGTCAAGCGCATGCGTAGCACTGAGGAACTGTTCAGCCATTCAAAGAGACACAGATCGGGACCGCCTTAACCTTTGGGGTTTATATGGCTGGGTTTTCCCACGCTTTCTCAGTTTGTTAGGATTCTTGTTAAGTACTACTAATAAATATTAGAGACCAAGTCCTCGCCTCAGTGTGTTTCCTGGTAATCAGGACATTTAGCTATGTTTTTTCCTTTGTCTCATGCCTTTAATTTCTTTGGCTTACTAGTTCTTACTCCTTTTTTGCACTCTGCATAGTGTTACTTTTCCTGAAAAGGAACAGGATAATGTACGTATTTCATAGCCCAGATATATGATGATCAAAAAGTGATGAGCTGAGTGTAGCACTGCAGAGCCATTCCCTTCTCCTTAATTGTGCTTCATAAATAATGAGATTCTGTTTATAAAATAAACCTGTGATAAAACTGGTTATTTCCTAACCAACCCTCTTTTAATATGTAGTTCCTACCAGCGAGTACCTCATAATGCCTATTAGTAAAAAGAGTTTAATGTTGCATTTTTCTCTTTTGTACACCTGAAGCTTACTGTTATATAAGGACAATTCTCCAGGCATGAATAAAGCTTTTCTATTATAGCTTCCTTTAAACACCTGTTCAAATCAGTCACTGAAAGCAGAGACTAATTTTGCCTTTTTCTATTTTAAGCCATGGCTGATCACTAAGGCCTTATTTATGGTGCTTCACCCTAAAGCATTCTGGAGTCACAATGTTAATGTTTTAAAAGACACAAGTGGAGCCGCACTTTGAATTTTTTTTTTTGCAGTTCTTTATTGTTTAAAACACCTCCAATATCTTAAGCAATTACATGAGTTCTCTGTTTTTCCTGATGTGTGAAACATTTCATTTATTTTTCTTCTTGATGTTTGTAATTATGTTTTTGTTTCAGCTAAATCAAGGTTTTCTCAAACTTCTTTGAACCAAGTGCCATACTTGAGTGGCTCACCATGGGCCACATTTTGAAATATAGGGAGGGTAGAACAAAGAAAGAGACAAGCTAGGAAATCACTAAATTTGAAGTTGCTGGAGCCAGACCAGAGCTTAATTAAATATAATTAAAGTATAATTAAATTCATTAAAGTATATATAATATTGCTCCCCATGTTTTTAATTTTCGGTTAATAACGTAGCTCTGAATTTTAGACTAGCTCACAGAGCCTCACCCAAGACATTCAGGAGCCTCATATCAATCCTTTGCCATCAGCAGCAGTACTGACATCATAATGTACTAGGAATCTGACAAAAATTACCATTAGAAGAGAGGATCTGTAGCTCAGGGATGAACTGTGGAGTTCTTGGTGCTCTCTGAGCTTGGTTGTTTGCTTGCAGATGTTTCATTACCCAACTAGGTAACATCAACGGGCACTGATGTCACCTAGTTGGGTAATAAAATGTCTGCAAGCAAACATCCAACCTCAGAGAGCATCAAAAAATGACCATCTTTGCAAATTGCTTATCCATTTTGTATACCCTGGAGCAGGAGTCATTGTTAATGCTGAGTTGAGGCGGAAGCATATATTACAGATATCATGCCAGTGCTGTAGAGAATGACTGACTGATTTATATTTTGCCAAATCCAATTAGACTTATGGTAGTTTATAGAACGTACTTAAAATATCCACAGTATAACACAGAAATAACAACAAACTGTCCACAGTAAAGTATAAAAATAAAATATCCATAATAATAATGTAACACTAAAATGGGACGCGGTGGCGCTGCGGGTTAAACCGCTGAGCTGTCGATCGGAAGGTCGGCGGTTCGAAACCGCGCGGCGGGGTGAGCTCCCGTTGCTCGTCCCAGCTCCTGCTCACCTAGCAGTTCGAAAACATGCAAATGTGAGTAGATCAATAGGTACCGCTTCGGCGGGAAGGTAACGGCGTTCCGAGTCGTCATGCTGGCCACATGACCCGGAAGTGTCTATGACAACGCCGGCTCTAAGGCTTAGAAACGGAGATGAGCACCGCCCCCTAGAGTCGGACACGACTGGACTTTACGTCAAGGGAAACCTTTACCTTTACCTTTAACACTAAAATATCCATAACCAAATAGCCCTAATCAATAACATGCACATAAGTATTCTCCTAAATAAATGAATGGATTTCTTCATTTTACCAGAACCATAATATGAAACACCATTCTTCAAAGAAGCTTAGTGCTTGCTATGGAGATATCTATGCCAGTGTCAGCTACCTTTGAGAATAGCATGGGAATATTTCATAACAAGCAACAGAATAACACAAATGAAAGTTATACAATAATAAGTTAGTCCTTTGAAGTGATTTATGTTAGTTGCAATGAAACTGCATAGTATTTGTAACATATGCTCCAGCTCTTCAAAATAGGAATATATGTTACAGTAAATGCCAGAAAATGTTGTGAAAGAATTCAGGTCCTCTTGATAATTTACCTGAATCACAAAAATTTCCTTCCTCTTCAGAGCAATGAACGTTACTTTATTGTGTCTCTCCACAGAATGCAAGATGTGATAAGTGTATAATAACATTTCAGTTTGTTGGGTTAAAAATGCCTTCCCCATCTGATGCCATCCAAATGTATTGCTAAATAAGGATTATGGAGGTGAAGTTCAACACATTTGGTTGGCACCAGATTGCAGAAAATTGGACCACTCTATTAAGAGCTGCCATTTGAGAGGCTCAGCACTTATTTATGATACATGTTTTCTCCAAAATCTTTTGTTTTTTTAGAGATAACAGTTTCAAAGCATTTGGAAGCTATACCTTTATTAAATCTAGAATTTAAACTATTTGAAGTTTTAGAACTATTCTTTTTTTTTCCACTGCATTTCTTGATTTCTTGGGGGAAAAAATCCATATGACAATATCATATTTATTTACTTTATTTTTAATGAAGAGACTATGACTACTTGGACATCTCAGAAAATAAATTTAATGTGTGGTTTTAAACAGGAGCAAGGTCTTTCACTTTCAAAGTCTTTAATTTTTCAAAAGTACCATAAGGCCTACAATGAAGCGTTTTAATTCTGTTATTAAGATATAATTTGAAGCAATTTATTTACTTTGCAAGTGTAATCACACCTATTTTTCTTCATTTTCAGGGTCCTAATTCAATCATGATTGTCCTGGTAATGCTCTTGAATATTGGCTTAGCCATTCTTTTTGTCCATTTCCTAACTTGATTGGAATTAAGAAAGGTAAGAATGGTCTTGTACTTCACATAAAAAAATTCTATCCTCCCCCAATAGTTTTCCAATTTAAAATGATAAAATGATTTGCAAACTTTCATGTTTCCCCAATTTAATTTTGGCTATGCCTGAATGTGATTCAACATAGTTAATTAATGATATAACTGTTTTGATCCTTCAGTGAAGTCATGACAACTAGTGGTGTAAGCCTGCAGTTCTCAGCAGTTGTGTCATCAGCCTTTTTAATGGCACGAATCATGTTCAGACACAGGGAAGGAGGCATGGACTTAGGATGGGACACGAGAGATGTGGAAACTTGGAAAATTCAGCCCAAGGGCTTTTGAGGTCCTCTGAAAGCTGAAGCAAGCAGCCATTGTTGGGGGAAAAAAACATCGTCATACACAACAGCTTTCTGAAGCACTCCAACAAATAAAGTGTGTTGGTTACTCCATCTGTTTGAACAGAGAGTGTAGCTAAACTGGAAATGTACGGAGCTGCACTTTTGTTGATGGAACCGAACAGCTGCCTTACTATTTTGCTGTCTGATGTTTTTGGTGGGGGAGATGGGAAAGTGACTGCCAGAGGAATGTGGTCAGAGGATTCTGTTGCTGTGGAAGAGATTCCAGTATTCACTCCTATCTCATTAGAAGAAATAGTTAGCAGCATCACTCACCAGTCTTATTCCATTACCTGCTGCTTTTAAAATCTCTGCCATTTTCTGGGAGATTGTGTTTCATTTGCTTATGCATGATTTCTGCTCACTTGCTATTTATTTAAAGCCTTTGTACAGCGGTAATATAATAATGTTGACCAGCCTGGAAAACTTCACTGGTTTTCATCCTGTATTGAAGAAAACAAAATAAAGCCTGTACTATATGTGCAGTGTGAATATGTTCTGGCAAGATCCATTTCTACATAATATTTCTTTTAAAATGTAAGATAGAAAAGTCATCTTTTCAGGATTAGCAGGCAATACACTATGAGACTTTAAGCCATAGTTTATATCTTCCTTGTGATACTGGCAAGTAGAATTATTTTAAATGCTGCAGGATTCATCAAGCTATAGCGGCATGCTGGATTAGCAAGGTGGAATGATTTGAGAAGCATTTTGCCAGTCAGCAATGTGGGACTTTGCCCTGTTACGCCCAAATTCTACTAGCATTAAACCCTTGCCTGATTATACAGTGGAACCTGTTAATTCAACTTATCATAAATAACCATTTTTGAAGATTACACTTCATGTTGAATACATTCAGGTAGAGCATTTAACTCTGTTAACAATGACTATCAGCTTGATGCCTTTAATGTTGTTAAACTGAGTCTGTCATCTTACCTCAGCCACTTAAAACTTAAGCCTCAAACTTTGATTTAACTCTTTGTGTTAACTAGAGGTACAGTCCTTTGTTTTGATGATGTGACCCATGTTTTACACTCCCCACTGAAATAAATGTACTAAAAGAGCATGCTTATTTACTTATCACAAAATTGTACACGGTGTGATCATTTGGAAAGTCAGCATTTTAATTAGAAATAAGAGGTATAGGGCTTGGGTTTTCTTTTATTTTTATCTCTAGAATTAGAATTTATGCTTTTCAACAGATATTTGATCCTATTGTATATTATTATTATTATTATTATTATTATTACTATTATTTGCATGGTTTAGTAGAGAGGTTTTTCATAATTACATTAGCTATCACAAAAGGCAGCCCATTATAATTGAAATGGATTTGGAATAGTTCTCAGAACCTAGAACTGCTTAGTGCAGTAAAATAATATAATGGCATTTTTTGCAGAAATGGGTTGACAGTCCTGTGTTTTGACCGGTATGGAATTGAGAAGAAAACAGAAAGGCAGCAAATGAAATGTAACAACTATATGCTTTTTTTAAAGAAGCAAAACATAGTTTACTTATAAGTTTAGAAAAATAATTCTTACTTGAGAATCAGGATATTAAATTTTAACAAGCCTTATGTAAACATGCTTATCTACAATAGGCCCCAATGAAGTTGTTGATTATTCTAATTTTGTAACACAATATTACATGTGTATTTAAAAATCCAAAAATTATGGCTTTTGAAAATGTTTATAAATTAAACATGTTGTTTCTGTTTATAAATATGATTTATAAGCTTTTTTAAGAGTAAAGCTCCAATAAAAAAAATGTTAGTATTTTTCTAAAATGTGTATTGCTGTATTTTACATAAAAGGTTATTTATAGTTGGTTGTAATACTGTACACTACATTTTGGACAGCTTATAACCCTGCCAATGTATTTAAATGATACGTCACTTTGTCTATTTAAAATTTCTTGCTGTGAATGAACTCTTTTATCTAATGAGCTGCTTTATTTATAATTCTGGAAACCAAAATGGATAATGTACAGTTTTCATAACTGTATTTGATCAAATTAAAAAAAAAAAAGAATTAGTTACAAATGTGTAGATGTCCTTTATTTTCTCTCTCTCTTTACAAAAGCAAGGTCAGTGTTTTCTGCATTTTCCTTTTTTTTTTTTTTAAGGAAAACGTATGGATAGTTTACAAATGAAACAAACCTATCTTAACTTACAAGTTCAGCTTTATTTTGGATATATAGACAATATGTCATATTAGGTTCCCTTGGAAATCAGTATATGGAGCAGGGTTTCTCAACCAGGATTCCGTGGAACCCTAGGGTTCCATGAGAGGTCACTAGGGGTTCTGTGAGAGTTCATAATTTATTTTAAAAATTCTTTCAAATTTGGGCAACTTCACATTAGAGAGGTAAGTTTCATTCTTTATTTTTAGTTTAAGAACACTGTTGGTGCATATATACAGGCCTACACATGAAACAAATATAATAATTTTATAACTGTCTACTTTATAACTTGTGGCCAATATTTGAGCTTGAATGTGCAGGGGTTCCCCAAGGCCTGAAAAATATTTCAAGGGTTCCTCCAGAGTCAAAAGATTGAGAAAGGCTGTATGAAGGGATAGAAATACATGCTTTTATAATGCTGTCCTCCAAAATACCCTTCATTCATTGTACTCAGTGAATCAAAGCATTGATTCACTGAGTGAATGCTATACTTGCTCTATATATCTTCACTCTTTGTCCTGATGTAAAATTATGGGAGAAAGTAGAATCTATGTGTAGCCCTTCAAATTCTATCTACAAAAGGCATTTGGAGTGCCCAAGAATATGAACACCTGTAACACCTTAAAGCAACTACATCTTTTCTTGGGACTGGTTGACTGGAATTGCTGCTTCCTACAAATAGACAACCTCTTGTTTACAAACCTGGGTCGATCATGTACTACACTGTATACTAATTTTAAATGATCCTATCTGAGATCTGCTCATGTGACTGTGTATCTAAGGACTAGGCTGAACATTCTCCTTAATGAGTTTTATCTTCAAGGAAAAACGTTAAGTCTCTCCTTCCCATGCTCAGCCATCCTGATCCAGGTCATCCCTTTCTAGAATAAAGCAAAGCTGTTTTGTGGGATGTATTTATGTATCAATAAAATAGTTAAGAGCAGAGACATCACACTGACAACAAAGGTCCGCATTGTTAAAGCAATGGTGTTCCCCTAGTAACATATGGCTGCAAGAGCTGGACCATAAGGAAGGCTGAGAGAAGGAAGATCGATGCTTTTGAACTGTGGTGTTGGAGGAAAATTCTGAGAGTGCCTTGGACTGCAAGAAGATCAAACCAGTCCATCCTCCAGGAAATAAAGCCAAACTGCTCACTTGAGGGAATGATATTCAAGGCAAAACTGAAATACTTTGGCCACACAATGAGAAGACAGGACACCCTGGAGAAGATGCTGATGCTAGGGAGAGTGGAGGGCAAAAGGAAGAGGGGCTGACCAAGGGCAAGGTGGATGGATGATATTCTAGAGGTGACGGACTCATCCCTGGGGGAGCTGGGGGTGTTGACGACCAACAGGAAGCTCTGGCGTGGGCTGGTCCATGAAGTCATGAAGAGTCGGAAGCGACTGAATGAATAAACAACAACAATTTTATTTATCATCACTGGCAAATGGCTGACCTCTCCTTTCCCTGAAAAAATAGAAGAAAGGCCAGACCAGCCTCTGATGGTGATGTTTGGCATTCTCCTTTTTAATGTTTAAAAGAACAGCAATGCTGCTTGTTCAGGTTCAGTGAAGTACTTTGTTTAAAGCAAGGTCATGAATCAGCCTTAGAGTAAAGATTAGGTTAAACGATGCACGTTGCTGAGCTTGTTTGTATTGATTGATTACATAAAACGTTGGGGGAAAGTACTTTGAACTCAAGAGATTTTCCTACTTCGAAGTCATAATATTCTAAAAGAGGTAAGTTTTCAGGTAGATAAATGACATGCTTGGCAGCAGCTCATAGTTGTTCATAGTTACAATGGTGAAACAAAACAATGTTTACATGGATTGTTTCCGAAAGCCCAAAGACAATTTAACTCCTTATCATTTCTACCAAAAATGCATCTTGTGCCAAATTATAATCAGAGATGTGTGGAATAGTGTAAACTATAGGAGGGCCCTGAAGCAGCTGCTTTTAATAAAAAAGGTATGACACCTGATTTTTATCTCCCTGCACCCATCTACAATTACTTATTGTTCTTTTTTCTCATTTCCATGTGACTGATTCCCTGATGATGATTCATAGCTATAGAATTTATTCAAGGCTGGAAGCCACCAAAGGACCATTCATCTGGAGATTTCAGAACTGTCAGATTCTATCTGTTAAAAGTTATATGGCCATCAAAGGTGATACTGATAAAAGTAACACTTTGTCCAAGAATTTTGCCTCACTAGCCAGTTGTGCATAGTAAGTTGTATGGTACGGAGAAGAAATTGGTATGTAATGAGTTAAAATTCTAGACTACAGAATCAAACATAAAGATAAGGGGTTTTGCACAGTGTATGTGTCCATCTATTATTTCACACAACCACTAAGCCAATACATTGTAGATCCCTCCCAATCATTTTTAATTTTCTCGCTCCCAGATTAGTAAAGTTATGTCTATAAATTCTGAAACCCGCAAAGTAAAAAACTGGATGGTTGGGTATACCTTTAAATGAATTCTTACAAAAACTGAAGGAAATTTTGCAGAGATGCTTTAGCCAAAATTAGTGGATTATTGGGTTTCTAAATGCTCTGAGAAGAAAGCAGCTCCCAGATGGTAAAATTAAAATTTGGAACATTTTTTTTTCTGCCAGATGGTCTGTGCTGTTTTCTTTAAGCTACTTCTTCCAGCTATATAGTCTTTCTAGAAGAAGGAATGAGTAGTTTTGCTATGTCTTGAGACAGTAAGATAGCATCATACTTAATTATGCTGCAGCTATAAAAATGAATTATCTTACATGTAACCTACAACATTAATTAACAGTTAAATGCTTTTATTTTAAGCATAAACCACCTCCCACAAATAAGTATTCACTTTTTGGGTCTCTCTATCCACAACCTTTTAAAAATGCATGCACCTGCCACATTCCTCCATGGTGTTTGAATCAAAAAAGAAATTTGCAGGTGCCCTGATAAATGCAAGTTTGTTGAACAAGGCATCACTTTCTGAAATTTGCATAAATATACTTGTAAAACAAAGAACCACTTCAAGAATCTCTAAATTGAAGTAGCATGTAAACAGCACATTTATGCACTATTGGTTTTGGTATGTGGGGAATGGCTGTTTTTGAGTAACAAATAGGGATTAATTAGTTCAAGCTCACACTCAACATTTACAGTGCAGTGTCATTAGCTCAACAGGAATAACACTTATAAGCAGCTTGGAAGAACTAGCTCAGGAAAGCATTAATGTTCAAGTATTAACTTTTTTTTTACATGCACAAGCAAAGAGAGAATGCAGAATTTATTCACTGTATGAGAAGAAAATAGATTGGCTTAAGACAATATGTGAAGCCATACATAGAATGGGTTAAGAGTCAGAGATAACAACAGATGTATTCTAGGCAGGAAGAAATATAAAATTGTGCTCTTAAAAAAATCAAACATCTAAAAACAATCATGGAGAACTACTGCAAATAGTTTATGCAACAGTTTGCATTTTAGGAGAATAGTAATATTTCATATTTGGATGATTCCCTATTCAGGCTCTGAATTGGTTCCTGCTAATTGGATACATCTTTCTGGATTTTTTTACAATCTAATTAGTGGGTGGATGCACATAGATATCCTTAAATCAACCAGTGCCATAGACATATGAATAATAATAATCAAAGAGAAACTGAAAATTCTAAGTTATAAAGTCTAAACCAAATATAAAGCAACACAATACATGTGTGTAGAAAGCTGGCAAGTCTTAATTTCATCTGTTAGCCTAACCAAAAGTATCATGGGATTTGGTGCTTATAAGAATTGGGACCATATATGTACACCAAAAACCCATTTGCTTTAGAACAATAAACTTGAGGACATCATTTTTATGGCACTTCTTACTGACCATGAGCTGGCATGCTTTCTACTATTTCTATTTCATGAAAGCATTGATTAGCTGGGTGTGACTGCTGTAGGTTCGTTTTTTAGTTTGATCCCAATGTTGGCAGGAAGACCCACGCAAATATGATAAAACAGTAGGAAGATTGTGGGCAATATGAGCTGATATTTAGAGGATCTCTTCAAGATGAGAACTGCATCAAGAACGTGCTATGGAATCACATATCTACCCCAGCACTTTTTCTTTTGATCTTCCTGTCCCCTGGCCAGAAATAAGAGTGAGTGCTGCCAGGTGAAGTTTCCTATTTTTATTTTGACTAGTTATACTTCAGGACACTCACTTGTTTTTATGATTTAGGAGCACAATAATTCTGTTGTTTCAGAACTCTCCCGCTGCAAGCCATGCAAAAGATAAAGTAGGGTTAACTCAAATTGAATATAATCTTGCTGCTGATTATGGAGAACTGAAAGCTCTCTGAATAGCAACTGTAATGTTAGTTTGTTACTACTAGGTAGTTGCATCACTCTTACAATGGTTTATAATAAAAACATAAAACACAATTAACACAACCATTAAAACACAACTAACACAATTAAAATAACCATTATAGCTAAAACACTAAAACTTGGTTAAAATGATTACTTAGCAGCAGCCCCCTTGCAAAAATCTAAATAAATAAACTGTTCCCCTGGGAAAGTTCAGCATAGGCCTGCTTGTTTTGACACCTTTTGTTAGAAGATCTGGTCCACCCACAAACTCAAAGAGAGCAGCTTTAATGTAGGAGGATTATGTACGAATACTTGTATTATAGAGAAGCATATAGAGTATTACATTAAAACAGTGGAGACTCATGTTCAAATCTCCCTTTAACCATTGAGCTAAGTCACTAACTCCTACTTTACAGGGTTGTTTTGAGAATAAATTGATGGAGAACCGCTGTACATGTTTTCCTCTGCATATGGTGTAAGGGAGAATGTAATGTGAGAGAATTTTCCAAAATATATTGTCATACAAAATCAGCTATCCATCTTGGTTGTGTCTTCTCGGATTAAAAATTAACCTGGCTGATTCTGGGGTGATTGGAACCAAACTATTAACTTCTCTGGTGCAAACAATGAAAGACCATCACAGACCATTTGTGTGTTAGGTGATTATGTCTTGTAAATAGTGGTTGTAAGTAAGAAGCATGGTTTTAGGTCACATATACTTAGTATGATTACTATAAAATTCTACTCCAATATATGGGATACTGGGAGACACCCAAGAGCTCCATAATGGATGTGCTTGGCACCATCTCAAGTTATTGGGTCCTCCCTTGCAAATGGATGGGTAAGATATCAGTAAAATCTACTTCTTTGCTTCTCATTAAAATATGACTGTAATCTTGGAATTTCTCAGACTGGGGAAGAATCTTCCCATGCAGAACAAAGCATTCATTCATTCATTCATTCATTCATTCATTCATTCATTCATTCATTCATTCATTCTATCCTGCCTTTATTATTTTTATAAATAACTCAAGGCAGAGAACATACTTAATATTCCTTCCTCCTCCAGTTTTCCCCACAACAACAACCTTGTGAAGTGGATTGGGCTGAGAGAGAATGACTGGCCCAAGGTCACCCAGCTGGCTTTCATGCTTAAGGTTTCTAGCCCAGCATCTTAACCACTAGACCAAATCTGGCTCCCACTAAAGCATCCTACTAAACTGTCTCCCCTTCGTTATGCATGCAAGCCATTAACATACCATTAGCACCTTTCCCCCATTGAGGTCTAATACTTTCCCAGGCTTAATACAGGGAGAATATAATAAACTAGAGATAAGGCTTTTTTGTGCAAGACTGCAAACACTTCCTCCTCTGTTTTTTCCCTTTTCAACACATGGATGAAAAATTTTATACTGACAGAGTCTGCTGGAGAGCCAATTTGGTGCAGTGGTTAAGGCATTAGGCTAAATACTGGGAGACCCTGAGTTCTAGTCCCCCCTTAGGCACAAAGCTAGCTGGGAGACCTTGGGCCAGTCCTCTCTGTCAGCCCCAGGAAGGAGGCAATGGCAAACCACTTCTGAAAACCTTGCCAAGAAAATTGCAGGGACTTGTCTAGGCAGTCACCAGGAGTGAACACTGACTTGAAGGCACCAAAAAACAGAGTTGTTTTTAATCTTTGATACAACTTGCATGGTGGGTGATGGCCTGACACTGGGGAAAAGCAATCTATATATTCCATTTGAAATGCTTCTCATATTATGGTGATTATACTGTGAATAGTTCCATGGCAGTCCTTATTTTCACTTGTAAAAATACTAAAGATCCAAATCAAAGCTTTGCTGCAAGTTTAATGCAGACATTGTGCTTAGACCCATTTCCTACTGTATTGTTTTACTGCTTTTTGCTTATGTTTCTGCTGTCTATAATCCACTTAACTATATATGTGAAAGAATTAGAGTTGCTAATCAACACAATAGGGCTGCACTGGAAATAGAATTCAACTTTCAGCTCAAGAATACAGCAGGTGGCCAAATACTACAAGAGAAACAATCTATTAATTCTGCTAATATCCAGCATAGATATTTGTATTAAACCCACTCAGAATACATCTGGGTTTATGCATGCACCACATGACAACCTGCAAGGGGGAAATGATCCATACAGAGATTAGCATTTGTAGGTTCTTCACAGCTGCAAGTTAGGTATACGCCACAAATCTTTTGCATACTATTGTGGGAGTCAGTTACGGAGTTTATACTCCCAAGTTATTTTCTGTACTCCAAATATGCTCTGTCAAAACTTTGTTTTCAAATGAAGGGAAATTTGCTATTCCAAGATAACAACTGGAAAACAAGATACATGTTTACTCAATGGTAAAAGACAGTTCAAGTCATCTGCACCTTATCCAGGAGGAGCCAGTTTTAATTTTTTTAAGTGGTTATCTATTGCCCAGTGTTTTGTATAATCCAAGTATTGATGCTTTCATAGACATGGCACTTGTATGCTGCCTTATCAGCGGTCTAATCTTACTACTACTGAGATATAGAAAGCCCAGCCTTGCATAGTAGCAGAAGCACAAGCCAATTATGTACTGTATATCAGTGCAATAATCTAATACTTGTTCACACTGATTGCTGCAGCATCAAATATTTGCCTGCATCTAGTAATAAGCCATCACAAAATAAAAACACAAAGCGATTTTTCATAGGACTTAAAGTAATTCTGTATTACTTCCGACTATTCTGTATTGATCACATATTGATTGGTTTTCTCTTTATAGCTTTAACTCTTCAGATGGAATTCATTGATCATGTAGAATAATTCTAATTGATTAAATGATCTGTTTAACCCTGTTCTGCACTAAGTATCCTGTGCTATTCTGCTCCTCATTCTAGTCCTTTTAAACTATTCTCCTATGCCTAGCATCTCTTGCCCTATTTATGGTAATGTCTGTAATCACTTACTTCACAGCCACTTATAAAATCTTCTGTCAAATATCTGAACCTGGGAGTATCCTCATCCTAGAAGATCCCAGGATGTTCTGTATGGACTAGTTTTCTTTGGATCCTCTATTATTAAAATGTGATTGCCAGGCAACTGTCTGTACCAGCTAAGCCAAAACTTCTTTTTTCTTTTTCATTTCTTGTTGTTTTGCTCTCTGACCAACTACTTATTTCAGGCAGCTAGTAGTTGTGGATGAGAGGATCTGCATCCATACTATATGTACATCAAACTTCTTCCTGCTTGTCTTCTCCATAACACAATAAAACTTACTCTACAGATTAAGGGAAATTCTGCATAGCAGCTTAAGCTGCTTGTCTCCTGTGTGATATTTGGCTGCTTCTGAAGCTGACTTAAACAATTCTGGTGCAAACTGCGATGATTTGCCAAGAGGCCAGGTTAGTACTCAGTCCAGATTATGACCACTGCAGGTGCTGCTTGCCCATTCTCCTATTTCTCATCCTTCTCATCTATGCAGAGTAGGCAAGCTTCATTGGCTGGCCATTGGGTCTGCCAGTGCCTGCCTTGTCCTTTAAGGGATTGGTCCCTCCTCACTGTATTTTGCATTCTTTTCCTTTGCTTTCCTAGATGTTTGCACACATAGATGTCTTCACACACCCTTCTCCCCTTTTCTCCTTGACCCTGAGACCCTTCTTCCCCCCCATTACAACTGTTGCTCCATAGAAACTTTGTGACAATGAAGAATAGAAGGTTCAGATTCACAGAAGCAAAGAAGTACCATTTCCTGAAACTTTGTAGCTTCATGAAAAGTTATGTATAAATGAGGAACGATAATATATCCAGTAATGTTTGTCAAGTGACATTTTTTACTCGTGAAACCAGTAGCTTTAAAAAGAAATGGCACAACAGTGCCATGAAAGCTTTCCCAATTCCTTCCTTTCATTAATATTTCTTTATCATAATATGCTTTATCCTAAATTTCTCAGCAAATTTTAATATCAGACAATATAAAAGGTTCAGTCAAGAGAAGCAGGCTTGCAGTCAGTCAGATGGACATATATCCAAAGAAGTCAGTCTATCAATTCACCAATTTTTGCTCCCATTTCTAACCCTGGTGTTCAGTTTTTCCCACTCCTAGGCCTGGTGAACTGTCAGGCTCACATAACCTCCTGTGGTACATCATCAGATAATATTTCACAGCATGTCAGCATAGCAGAGCATAATATCTGAGCAAGCCTAAGATCTTTAAAGATTTATGGCTCTGTTTTCCAAGCATCGTAGGGTAGCTTTTCACCCTGCTTGAGACTGACTGCCTAAAAAATTGTGCCTACCCATAAAAAGTGAAGAAGGGGAAAGACAGATGACTATTCCAGCATACTAAAGATTGCCCTCCAGTGCCACCAATAATTAAAGTGTCATTACGTTTTTCCTAAAGATATAATGGGCATTATTCAAAATAAATTCATAAAAAGAACATACAATCTAAGATATTTTTTCAGAGGTTTCTGGGTTATTTTTCATAAAGTACAGTAAGTGCCTAACTATTATTTATGCTAAAAAGGATAAAGATGTCCTTTATCAAATTAGCACTTCTGCATTAAGCACGGTAGGAACCTCAAGATTTAAGGCTGATATGTATCCTAATATGTACAGTAACTCTAAACTGTACATAATAAGGCCTGAAATTACAGTCATGGTCAAAAGACCTAAGCTGTATAAGGTCATTTCATAGGATTGCTAAGTAATAGGAGACATCTAGATTTGGCCAGACCAAATATGGAGAAGCTTCGGCACTCTACAGGTCATAAAACACAAAGAACAACCACTCCACTGTAAACTATAATTACGGGTTTAACGCTCACCACTGAATCTCATCATTGTCTTAGATGTATCTTAGAATTTTCTCGTCTATATACCTCCAGTCAGAATAGGAGAAAGGATTTGGAGGCAAATGGCCTGGAGGTGTGACAGGGTTTGGAAAGACATAAAAATGCTGTTAAAATAAATATTTCCCTGATAAAGGATTAACCATTCCATTGATACAGATTAGCCTGTGAATGATGCAATGATCTTCTTTTGCTACATGCAGTAGATAGCTGCAATTAACAATGAAAGGATGTGTATGGAATCACACCACTAACCATCTGAAAACATCCTTCAAACCTATCCTGCTTCACAGTGCTTCTGAGGCCTGAATCCAATGCATTGGAAGGAGCCCAAATTGCTAGGGGATGCTGGCACATGAATGCACCCATTGCATGCCTTTTATCAAGTTTTATTTACTACACCCCTACTCTGTATTAATTTAACCTCTTTGATTTCCCAGCACTGGAGAAGCACTTGAAAAAGAAGAGCAGAAAAATTGGGGCTGACTGCTGAGAATGGTGTTTTCAATGGTGTTCTGTACACTTTATAAGATATAAAAGGCAACATTTAAAAGACTTCTAAAGCTCCATTGTGATACAGTACAATTAATTTAGGCAGTGTCAATTGGAATTAGAGTCTAGGCTTTGAGGAGAGCAGCAAATGTTGCAAAGCCCCCATCTCCTAATTGCTACGTGCCATGGAAACTGAAAGACATGCCTTGTGTTTTTTAAAACAATAATATCTACTTTTGTCATTGGTGCAAGAATACATCATGACACATAGTCTCTCAGCCAATTGTTCAGTGAAGTTCTTCCTGACTTTTCATTCTTGTCCATTCAGCAGTTGCATACTTGGCTTTCTTCCTGATTACAGTAGGTAGTTACCACTGCATTGTGCAGGTTAATAAAACCTGATAACGTTGCTTAAAGCCCCAGCAGCATGGAAGACGTCTTTATTATTTTCCAGTTCACTGCTTTCAAAGAGAATCTGACTATACCCTGTTAAACTGTTCACGGCAAATTAACAAATAGACACATTCCAAGGGGAAGGAAGCATATACCATCTGCAAAGCTAAGATTACTTGCCCAGGGAGAAAGACTACATCCAGAATTTAGTGCTGGTGTGGGGAAGCTTTAGCTCTCCAAACATTGCTTAACTACAACTCTCAGCATCTTTTACTGTTGGCTTGCTGTGACTTGTACTTCAACAACATCTGAAAGATCAGGAGTTAATAGCTGAGCAGCCATATTCATTCAAAAGGTCACTGAAAATTGTAACATTGAGAGCATAAACAACTCAAACATGCATTTTTTCACTCATAAACTCTGAATATATATAAATTCCAACCATTACTTTGTCACCCTTTTGTGTTAATTGGTAAAATGAGTTCAACCCAAGGTTGAATGGATACTGCTAGGCATTGGTGGCTACAGTGTTTCTCAACCTTGGGAACTGAAGATGTGTGGACTTCAACTCCCAGAATTTCCCAGCCAGCTGGCTGGGGAATTCTGGGAGTTGAAGTCCTCACATCTTCAAGTTGCCAAGGTTGAGAAACGCTGGGTGGCCATGTATTCTATTTACAGAATGCTGCCCTCTATATGAAGAGACACAACTCTATTTGCAAGATGAGTAGTGGCCTTGAAGCTGACTATCAACTCTTTGTCCTGACTGCAGAATGAGTGTTAGACCCAGGAGTCCCAAGTCTTCCCTGATATTCAAATTACAATAATTATATCTATGCCTGAACCTAATGTTGACACCTGCAAATATTATTCAAGTATGTTTCCTCCTTCAGATTCTTTCTGGCAATATTGAATGGTCAGACTAACCAGGTAAGGATAAAAGTTACCCAGATCTAATGTATCTAGGCTACAAAGATCAAGGCAAACACCAGATGGCAACAAAGGGTTGGGGTTTTCTGCATCTATTTGCTGACATTAGATAACTGATCCTAGAAAAGTTCCAGAGGATAAAGGATAAAATGTTATGGGTGCAACTTTATCAATGCTATATAGATGAATAGGGCTCTTTTTGCAGGCATTTTACCTTGGATGGAGTTTGTGGTTTGACAGAAGTTGATGAGAGAATATGGTGGAAAAATAGTGATGATGAGGTTGGCATGCATTTCCTTTCAGTTTCTGGAAAAGGTCTTTGATTCGTAATATATTTCAAGGTGAAGATAAAACCAGGAGAAATTTATCAATAAACAACAGCAGTAGAAATGAATGGTCACTCTTTTGGTATGACAGAGAATTATTCTGCATTCATTAATGCCAATATGCATTTCCCTGATCCAAAATGGAAAGGAAGGGCATGTGGGTATCCTTTCATCAAGTTACTTTCCTCATACTTATTTAAAATAGGCTTTGAATGGCCTCTAGGCTTGCAACTTATCATTGCAAGGATTATCTATCTACATTAGTCATAAGAACAGGTGTCCTTATGACTATATAGCTTACAGGACTTAGGACAAGAATTACCTTGCTAAACAAAATAAAAGTGCTTTCTTTCAATTTCTACTTGCTGCTTAAGAAATTCAACCTAATGGCTTGAAATAGGCCAAAGAATGAATAGACCTTACTGTAAGATATCTTGAAAATCTTAACTTTATCCAACCTCCCAGATTACATCTATGGATATTGAATGAACAGGCATGATGACTTCTGCTTCTGTATTTTCATATCATGCCCTTGATTATTTATCAGAAACAACCATACACTTCTGGTCGCTGAGCAACAACTATGCTTGAGCAGATTGGATCCAACAAGGTGTGCATGAAAGCCAAATGCTACGCACAAAATATAGCATAGAAAATGTGTTCTTGCAAAACAAATCAGTTCTATATGTACTCAGGGGTGGTTCATGCCCACTTTTAGAACTAGAAAAGGATTTTTCCACACTGAATTGTTTTTGATGTCTTGTAGAATGTGGCTTTATCTAGAACATTCTAGGATTTTCATTCTGCAAGTTGGAAATACTTTTCTGTGGTGCCTCTACTTCTGGTGCTTACTGTATGTATGTGGTTTGTTTTAACTTGGCGATCAAGATGGTAGAGGTAGAGGTAGAGATGTGTTTGGTACATTGGTGGCACTCACCTAGCCCATGCTACATTTGCGCAATCATAAATCACAGCAAACTTCACAGGCTTGTTTTTTATATATAAAACTGGGGTTGGCATACCCAGTTAATATACTGTAGAATCAATTGTTCCATGTATATTTTTGCATCTCATAAGTCAAGAGTACCTAACAAATATAACTTAAAGATACTACCTTTATAAATGAGTTTTGAAAAGTTATGTCTGTGTGTGTTTGTGATATCCTTTCATTCTTAAAATGCCCTCTGTTCTTGATCAATAACCACTGAGAGCACAAAAGCATCTTTTGGGTTCTAAAACATGCTGATTCTAGTCATATTCTTCCCTGTTTTAGCTCTTTTTATGAACCATTAAAGATTTGTGACAATTGGAGTGATCTTACATGACTTGACTTGAAAGGCTGATGATTTTTTTAAATTCCATTACATTCAGAGCCATTCAAATAAATGGACTGTATCTTAATTCCAAGTTACATCTATTAATTTGCTGTCAGATAAAAGTAACACTTTGAAAGACAGACAAGTAATTGTTCACCATATAATTTGGGCAACAATACTACTCAAGTTCACTTAGAAGTAGGTCCTGTTCTGTTTAACAGGACTATCAATCTTTTTTTCCTATGATGATCTCTTTCCATGCAACACCCACAGAGTACCGAAAACACCTTGATCCTCATAATCCAATCCTATGCATGGTAACTTGGAACTTGGTCTGGATTGCTGCCTTAATTATTTTAGAGATGATATACAAAAATCAGTCATCTACAATGATTGCTAGTCACAATTGTTTGAGAGCCAAACTATCATCCTAATAATCAAGAGAGTCATATACATATATTTTTACTCACACAAAATTCACATTGACTAGTCATTATAAGCCATCATTGTAGCAATAAAGTAATCGAAAAGAACTTCATTAACTAAGCAGGTTCCTCCATACCTTCATCTAAAGGCTGCTTAATTCTTTCACAGTGGCATATTTTAATGTGATGCATCTGCTGCTGACTAATTGTTGTATGTTGTATCATGTGTGGTCTGATTTCTAGATTGCTTTACCATAGTCCCAACATGTCACTGGAGACAGAACCTGATAGCTCTTGGGACATCCTGAGTATGTGTAATTTTAGATTTCAAATTCACTCAAATCATTGCATCCCATTAAAATAGACATTGCTATTACTGCCCTGATGCTAAGAATATTTACTTGGGAATAAGCATCATAGTGTCCCTGAAAAGAACATTTGAACATTGAAAGTAAAAAAAATAAAAATGGTGATATAAAATAAAATTAATAAAAAAAGTAAAAGGTAAAAAAATAAACATGACCAGTTTCAGGTCCCCATTCCTAACATTTTTTAGAAAATGAGATGAAAGGAAGAACATTCTGCCAAGTGATGTTAGTTCCAGTGAGCATTCATCTATTTAGGTGTTGTTGTTGAATTTATTTCCCACTGCTTCAGCATCTGCCAACAATTTACTCCCTTCCCAGGACCCTGAATTTGAGGCTGGGGGAGGACTGATATAAATGGAAGCTCTTCTACTTTCTCTTCACCTGATTAGCTTATTCATGGAGGCAGCTTTACTAATAGGGTGTCATGGAAAATTCAGAAGTACAGAGCACAACACCAAGGAAAAGAAACCATGTTTACTGCAATGATCATTGGGTGCCTGCTTTACAAAAAAGAGGGACCAAACAATGGAAAAGCAAACATTCGTATAGAAACTGAGGGCTACAAGGCATGAAATCCTAGGGATCTGGGATTTCCCCACAATTTGCTGGCCACTTGTGGAGAAGCTAGGCAGGTCCTTTTCAGTGTACCTGGAGTTATTTCTATTGTTAGGCAAAGTGGCCCATTCAGAAAGGCAGCAGAGCTGAAGGAGTCCACCATTAAAGGGGATGGAATGTGGAGGATTTCTCAGCTTTTTACTGTGTAGGGCTGTACTGTGAGCTGGTGAGGATGCTTCTATTCCTTGGTTAGATGGGATTGCAGGGAGTTTTGTCCGGGGCAGAGAGGGTCAATTTAGGTCTGATAGGATTAGGCAAAGAGAGGAGCTGGATTTGACCCTGGTCATGTCTAAAAGACAGGGAGGAAAGGGATGCAGCCTCCATTTTATTTGCTACATTTATTTTCTCCACCACAAGAGCCTATAAGTAATAAAATACCTCCCCTTGGCATGAAAGGCCTTGTTTCTTACAAAGCTGGTAAAATCTGTGCCAGGTGTAATTGATCAGAAAGCATCCAGACAAGTGATACCTGCAATAAACTATTTCAGTGTGGAATGCTACATTTTTTGTTGTTGATTTTTCTTTCTTTCTGTGTAGAACAGGTGCATCTGTTCTATCTGTGCTGCAGATAGAAATAACCATTTTTTTCTCTGCCCACACTAAGAAAGCTTCTCTAAATGGGTGCATTTTATCTACTGCAGACTGAATAAAACTCAGAGTTCTTCAGTAAGTTTCACTCAGATACTTCTTACCTTGAGATATAATTCCATGTGAGTTTCTTTTCTTCTTGCATTGGCAAAATTAGTGTCAGGGTTTTTTATTTTTTGTTTTTGCCTGGATGGAGAATGCTCAGCATTCTACCAGCAGGACTGACATCTCCCACACTGCAGCTGAATTTGTCAGAGGAAGTCCATGAATGGTCACCTGTGTATGCTCTTGGCCCAAGCTACAGGTATTAAAGGCTAATCCTTTTAGAATGGAGGCCCAGCTCAATAGTAATGTATCTGATGTCATGCTGCCATCCCTCAGCACACATTTAACTTTATCTTGAGAGCCCGTTTTTCCATTAAAAATGTCATTCCTAATACATACGTCAGCCATTATAATGGATAAATCCCAACATACGATAATAAAAGTAAAATAAAGAGGGTGAGATATATAGACTTCAAACAGTCCTGTCTACCTCATATGGTCATTGTGGGCTTCTGAAAGAAATTTATTTATTTATCAAATTTGTCACCACCCATCTCCTCCCACCTGAGGAACTCTGGGCGGTTTACAATAAAAGTTAGCCTTAATAATAGCTATTATAGATTAATTTTAGATTTGTTGGTGATCTTCTGCACTGTTCCAGTGCAATGCAGAGTATCTTTATCATGACTGAACAATGACTAAGTCAATGAAAACTCTTGGCTCAAGCATCATTGTCTCTCCTAGAGACTCCTTGGTCTGGGTGGAGTCCACAGTCCACATGCTTGAAATTATTCAAGGACATATTAGATCTCTAGTCATGCTCTTGGGGGGAAACGCCACTTTTGTGACATTTTCTTGGCAGACTATAGCGGCGTTCCCTCCAAAGGGTCAGACATGACTCTTTCACAGTCATGTTCTTCTGTCACTTAGCAATGAAATATAAGGAAAAATAAGAATGTGCTTACTCATTTGAATTTAATAAATATGTGAAGGCCAGGCTGTTTTAAAAAGTATTTAGTTCAATCAAAATTGTAGAACTGCTTATAGAACCATACCTAGGTTTTAAATCAGAAATTCCTGTTCTTTTTGTTCTAGTCCAAATATTCACATTGACATCTGCTTTAGTATATCTAAAAAACAAATATTAGGATGATAAACAATAAGACAGTGTATAAATTATTGATAAAGATAAATTTAATGTCATACAGAATGTTTTCCTGAAATTAATATAAACTTTCAGCTATGAATTCTAATTTTTAGATGAATAGATGGAAAATAAATGAAAAATGACAATCCTATTCACAATACTAGCTCCTCTAACTGTGGGGAAAAGGTGTGCTCAAAAAGGAACTTGCATTTCTTTATGGCAAGAAGATGGAGGAAAAAAAGTTCTCAATATCATAAAATTGCAAGCCATTAACTACCTTGCAGTGTGAACATGCCTATACAGGGTTCGTTCTCTCTCTCTCTCGTTTTCAGATGTTGCTGAAACAACAAAGCATACAGAATTGGTAGCATTTCTCCTTGAAAGCAGGAGAGAAGTATCAGTGCAGAATGTGCCACACTTTGAATTCAGACCCCCAAAAGCATTTCAAAGAACATCGGTGCACAAATATGACACCTGCCACACAGCAGCAACAATTCTAGGAAAAGATGCAGCTGCTTAAGGTGTCACAGACAGGTGCTACTTCTGTGCTCCCAAATGGTCCAATGGTCCCAAGCACCCTTGGGAGAGCAGATCTGAAGTGACGCATAGTCCCAATATAACCCAGAAGCAGCCTCAAATTTGATTTCTATGCTGTCAGAAAATGCTGACTTGATGGCAAAATAATGCAGCTGACAACTTTTATGGGCAAATGGCATTGTTTTATTATTTGTGTGACTTAGTGCCTCTGCACCACTAACTCTCACAGTTCCCTTTCAAGAAATAAGTTCCAGTGATGCAGCTGTTTAGTTCATACAGCCTAATTACAAAAAATAGCCAACAATGCAATAGTTGCTATCTGGGGGAGAGTGCCTTTGATGCCGTGTTGAATCCTGGCAACTTCTTCTTTCTAGGGCTGAGGGAAAAAGAGACTGGCCCAAGTTGGGTTCGTGCCTAAGGCAGGACTAGATTTTCAGTCTCCCAGTTTATAACCTGGTGCCTTAACTACCACACCAAACTGGCTTTCTAATAGTTGTTATATTTTAATGCAAATTCTACTTTGTGTGAGGGTTGCCTGTTACATTGCCTATTAGATATTGTGGTCATATTAATTTAAAAAAAAATAGAAGACAACCCAAAAAAGGGGTAATCCTATTGATAAGTTGGACGCACAAGACACAAGAGAAAATCAGTGACATCTCCTATTCTCCTTGCTGCTAGTTGTTGTTCTGTCCCATTGTGAGTAACAAGAAGGGGTTAATTTATACTTGCATTGGGCCCAGTAAGCAGGTGAGAGCAATTAGGATCCTGCAAATTCATCCACCTCCTCAGTTTCATCCATAGGATACATAGTCTCCAATACTTTTGTGACATCAGGAAGGGAAGAACTGCAGAAATACATTCAAAGTTCAGAAGGGGAATTCAGTGTCAGATTTCCTCATCTGAGGTCAAAGCCCTCTTCTGACAGAATTCCAAAACATCCAGTGATCTCTGGAACATCTCTCTTTTCCTGCATGGTCCACATCTTGCTTTGGTTACAGATAGTGTAGTACTTCACCCCATAGTTATGGGTTTCTTCTATACATGACCTGTTAAGACCATAGATCATCACTAATGTAAAATTTCTCCCAACAATGGGGTACTCTGTATGCATGTGAAGCTTTAAATCATGATGACATCTTAGTGCAGTTTTGCTTTTGTACCAGTCTTGACCTTCCTCTTTTTACCTGAACATCCTGGGCTCCCTCTAGATTCTCTTTAATTAACCCTTACTTTATCTTGCAACCATCAGATGTAAATTAATAGTTCCTTGGGGGATCATCTTTCTAAGGTTAATTGGCACACCAGCCACCTGTTATTGCCTATCAGGTTTAAACCTACAGAGTGCTGAGTTGTTTGGTAATGTACGTCATCTGCAGATGCATTTAAACCACAAAGTGTAGCCTGGATTTTGGAACTGCATTATATACAGTGCAAAGTGAATAAGCTGAATAAATGCAAATCAAAGGAGCATATAACCTATCATCTTTTTTTTACACTTGTTATAAATATATTTCAAAGGAACTCCTTTTATGAAGAGCATGATTATAATAGTATATGTTTTACCAAAACTGTGTTTCCAGCTATTGAGACTTCTGCTAAAAACCAGCAAACAATAAAATATAATTAAGGAGCTAATTCTATATAATATGAATAACATTTTTTAAAAAAACAAGTCACAGTTATAAATATAAATGATCAATATTTATAACAATTTATAACAATAACTTGATGGACTAGATACCTTCTTCCGGTTGCATTTCCATCTAGATGTGGATTTTTTACCTGTATGGCTTTCGGCATTTTGTGGGGGAAGAGTTTCTTCTGAATGATACTAATTCATTTGGAGTGGATAAACCTGCTATAGGAAAATGTGGGGCTACTTCTGCCAACATCATTTTTAGTTTAGGAATTATGTTAGGTTTGACTGGCCATTCACATGTTATAAATCTTACATACTGTATGGCTAAGGCAAGGACATCTCAAGAACTCTCAAGAAGGATCATAAAAATGGAATCAGATGAGACTTCAGGGAAACCAACCATGTAAGGTCAATTCATCTAATAGCATTTCATTCCAGTTAAGCATCACAATCTGTCCAACTACAATTGACAACATGTGAGGAGGCACTGACTCATCCTTTTAAGGGGAAAAGAAATTATATTTTCATGATATCTTAATGAACCACCAATATTCTTTTTCCCCCCTTTCCTTGACATATAATCTAACCAACTGAACATCTTACAGATCATTGCATTAAACAACTGTCACAACTTGGCTAATGAGATAATAACTATAATGGCTTAATACACTACAGACAGGAAGCAGGGAACATTTTCAGTAGCTGTACAAGGTGGTGGGATAGACAACAACCACAAAACACTGGGAAAAGATCCTGTTGCCAGCCTAGATACCAAGCTTCTCTATACTGTAGTCAGATAGAATCAAGCATGGTTATGAGTCCCATGGGATTTGTGATATAGATAGCAGATCACTTCTATAGAAATAGTAGGCAGAATAAGAGAGGACATTCCCACTGCTCATACCTCTTTTAACTGATTCCAGATTTATGTGCAAATTGCAAAATAATTAGTCAACACTGTGACAAGAATGTTAACCCTACCTATGTGTCCATTTTTAAAAAGCTAGATTATGTATTTATTCATATATGCATGCATTTATGAATTCATTTTGTGAAAATGGAGGCTTTAGGTCTTGTACTGTGCTTAAATAAAAGTGCATACCAAATAAAAGTATTAGTATAGTTATTACTACTTTATAATTTAGAGAAACAGCTAAAATGTTTGTTTCATGTGTAGAAGATATCATATTCATTTCTTTCATCTCAAGAAAAGGCTCAAAACATTCCAGTTTAAAATGTATAGCCCTGAGAACAGCCCATGGAGACCGAGGTAGACAAAATCCCCATGTGGATTAAGGGTATGCTTTTGAGATGCAACTCCCATGACACTTTACAACTTAAACTGCTTAAGGCTGATGGGAATTGGAATTCAGCAGCTTCTGGAGGGCCACACATTGTTTTGTTTTATGGGAACCATATTGATCTGGAAGGATCAATGATAGGAGACAGTATAAGATTTCTATCTAGTTTCTAATTCTTTCTCACAGAAAATAAATCAATATTTCAAACATTTAATATTTTGAATCTGTGCTTGTGATCATCACAGTGCAAAATGTAGCAGGATCTGAATAAATTCATCTTCCCCAGTCAGTCAAGCTAAAGTAGGAGTTATTTTCAGAGAGACAGAATATCTGGAGGAGGCCAGTCTGTGATATCCTGTTATCTCCTATGTATGTATGTATGTATGTATGTGTGTCTCAAATTTCTACTACTGCCCATCTCCCCCCAAGGAGGGACTCTGAGCAGTTCACAATAAGTTAATCAATTAAAGGACTTAGTGAGCAAAAATACAACCTAGTCTGCATATTTTTAAAAAATCCAAATCCATTACTATCTTTTAGGAAATAAAATAAATGAAACAAAACAAAACAGAATGTGTATCAGTATATTCACTGCATGTGCCTCCTAGTTAGTAGAATGTGGACAACAGTATATTGGCTTACAAGGTCATATTTAAATTAGAGATCCGAGCTTGCATTAAATAGCATGGGCCTGCTGGGGCAAACTGGGAAGAAATGGAAAAGAACATAAATGAAATGTAGGAAAGAAAATAGCTGTGTTGTGTTTATGGAACTTAGAAAAAGGGGGAAGGGGTAGAATTAAGATTTTATTTATTTATTTATTTATTATTTATTTATTTATCAAATTTGTCACCGCCCATCTCCTCTGAGCGGAGGAACTCTGGGCGGTTTACAACATAAAACAATAAATATATAATAAAATTTCAATATAAAGCACACTATAAAACAATTTCACAGAGTTACAATTTCACAGAGAGGTTACATTGGTAACACTCATGTGTGAATCTCTATAGGATGTTACCCAACATCCCTGAATGAATATGCCAATGACACCCAATTCTTGTTTTTTGTACCATTTTCAGGTACTAATATGGCTTTCTATATGCCTTCCTGCAGTTGGTAACAGGCTGGATGAGAAAAAATGGAATTTGGAGGTTCTCATTGTAAAAGATCAATATAGTAGATCTTATTGTTCAGTATGATTACACTCTTCTAGAAAAAATAAGGGTTTGGTTTGGGTTTGGGTTTGGGTTTGGGTTTGGGTTTGGGTTTGGGTTTGGGTTTGGGTTTGAATTTGGGTTTGGTTGATGCATCACTTGCATCCCTTCCCAGAAGAAATAACCTTAAACTTGTGATCCACACATTGGTAACCTTCAAGTTTGCTTACTGTAAAGCACTTTGCATAGACCTGCCTTTGTGTCCAATTCAAAAACTTCAGTTCAGAACTCAGCAACCATATTGGTCTTTAAAAGGATTCAGAGAGATCACATTACACCTCTTGTAATGTTTGCCTACCCCAAACACTCAGACTCACAAGAGGTTACTTAAATGAAATCTGATTTATTAGGGAAATTATGGCAGATACAGAGAAAGCTGAAAATGACTCAAAGCACGCCAAATACAAACTAAAAACCCTCGGCTCCAAACGTAATCCCTCCCCCCTACCGGCCATAGCAACCACCCCCCTCCCAGGTGCTGGTAACCGTTTTCCACACATCCTGGGAAAGCAACCTTGAACACATGAGATAACCCAAACACATTCCAACCCAGCAGCCAACAGATAACAACTCCCCGAAGAGGAATCTTCCTCCCTCCCAAGATCCAACACGTATCAGGCAAATGACATGCGAAATGTTACGATGTACCAAGCACATTGAAACGGTGAACATGACATACTGCCCCCCCCCAAAAAACAATTTATGGACCTGGTTTGGAGGGGTAAGCATTATGAAAACGACGAACAAGAATAGGGGAAGCCACATCGTGAGCGGCCACCCATTCCGGGTGGGGGAAATGTTTCCAGCGAACTAGGTACTGCAGTGTGTTGCGAAGCTGGCGAGAGTCAAGAATTTCTTTTACTTCAAAATGTTGTTGCCCATCAATCATGATGGGAGGAGGCGGCGGAGGTTGATCATGCCAGCGGTCAGAGCGAGTAAGGGGTTTGAGCAAACTGCAGTGAAAGACAGGGTGTAAGCGTTTCAAATTATGCGGCAAATCAAGTTTAAAAGTCACTGGGTTAATTTGTGCCACAATAGGAAATGGACCCACAAATTTAGGAGCTAATTTTTTCAATGGTTGAGAGGACTTGATGAACTTGGTAGACAGATACACCATGTCACCCACTTGAAACGAAGGGTGAGGGGCACGTTTCTTATCAGCATGCTGTTTGTAAGCAAACTGTGTGTTCGCTAGTGCCTGCTGGATGACCGGCCAAGAGTCCGCCAGCTGCGTTGCCCATTCGGACGGTGAAGCAGGCAGGATAGATGGCTGCGGCAAGTCAGGGATTGGGACAAAATCCCTGCCATGAACGGTGCGGAAAGGGGTTTGACTGGTGCTTTGATGAACGGCGTTGTTGTAGGCAACCTCAGCAAAGGGAAGGAGGTCAACCCAGTCGTCTTGTTGATAATTCATGAAAGCACACAATATTGCTCTAGTGTCGAATTTAGCGCCTCTGTGGCCCCATCAGTCTCAGGATGCCACACCATTTTGACAGGTTTTAAAAAACCTTAATTGAAAAACACCACTTTTTAAAAAGCCTTAATTGCTGATTTTTCATTGCTCCAATTTTAACTTTGGTTTTTATTTTCCAGTGCAAATCATTGAGAAATCTTAGTAGTTGACAGCATATTGAGCAAATAGATCAATTAATCAATGGTGTGATTTTTACAAAATGGTGACTGTGAGGGATTTTGCCAACTCATAAAATTACTGCCAGGGTATAAATATGTGTAACATTTACTGGTACTGTAGAACTGTTTGTTCTCATAGTATGTTCTGTTTTTCTTATGCCACTGTTTTTTTAAAAACAATTACTTCAGATGATTAAGGGACAGACCATGGGGCAGCAGCATCTGTGAGAGGGGTTAAAATCAGCAAGATGGTAGACAGAGCACTGCAGTGCAAACCCTGCTCCTTTTGAACATACGTACAACATCGACACATGTACCAGAGGGACAGTGTTGAATCACAACCAACCCTCTTCTTAATTTTGACATCCACACTCTATGCTGCTGCCATGGGGCCTATGGTTGCGATTTCCAAATAAAAGCAATGTTTTCCCTATTAGAAGAGTATTAAAAAGACATTCTGGAAAACGTTAGGTTCCAATTACAAAAAAAAAGGGATTTCAGCTATACATGAGGAAAAATTCATATGCTAACCCATAATGTGATTTGTTAACATGTTGAATGAATCCAGGCAATTGTGCTTTATTCAATAAACCTTGATTAAGTGAGCTGTGGCATAAAGATATGTGATATACAGCAACATTCAATAGATTTGATCCAAGTTCAATCATGGTTTGGGGCAGATCTGATGAAATCAATGATTTTTTTTTGTTCTTTGGTCATTCAGTGGCTTCCAACATTGTCACCTGATGGACATAATTGTACCAGTCCATAACTGCTTCTTTAAATTCTCATAAGCTCATGGTTGTGTCATTAATGACAGTATCTAGGCACCTTGTCTTCTGTTGGCCTTTTTTATTGCCTTGGATTTTTCCAAGCATCTGGTTTCTTTCCAATGATTCTTGTCTTTGTATTATGTCTAAAATATTTAAGCTTTTATGTGTGTGTGTCTTCAAGTCAATGTTCACTCCTGGTGACTGCCTGGACTAGTCCCTGCAGTTTTCTTAGCAAGATTTTGGAAGTGCTTTGCTATTGCCTGCTTCCTAGGGCGGAGAAAGAGTGACTGGCCCAAGATCACCCAGCTGGCTTTGTGCTTAAGCTGGGACTAGAACTCACATCTCCCAGTTTCTAGCCTGATGCCTTAACCACTGCACCAAACTGGCTCCATTTAAGCATTGTCCTTATTATTAGTACTCCCAGGGAACAGTCCGGTAGGGGTCAAGCAAAGAACCTGGGAAGCATACAAAGGAAGGTGCTAATAAATAGACCTCTGATTGTAGGGTATATTAACATCTGAACTGTTTGTAACAGGAGATTTCTGCAGTTCCTCAGATAGTCATTCCATATTAAAGTGAAGACCCATGAATGATGATATTTTTATAAGAACTGTGCGTGCTTCAAAGGTGTTTCAGAAGAACCACTTTGGATCCCAGCACAAGTGTGGGACCTCTTTGCTATTCATTAATGTAGCCTGATATTTTTCAAGCTTTTGCACAAGCCTGAGAAAAAAGATGCCACTGCTTTTAAAGTTGCATAGAACATAAAGCTCACATTTAGTCTGTGTATAGGCAGCCTAGCACAGGTAGCAGTGAATGTATACACCCCAAGTCTGTGTCCACTGTGGTTTAGATTTTTGTTTAGGAAGTGAATGACTGTTTCCTAGTCTGCTTTGGTATCTGCTTTTGTTTTGTCCTTCATTTGAACTATTGGCCATTGACAACTGTCTCTGCCATGGACTCCCTCTTGATTACCGCATATCATTCATTCATCTTCCCTGCCACCAGTGTCTTCTGAAAGGCACACTCCTGCCAAAAGCCTTTAAACAGGGAGCAGCACAGGTCAAAACTCAAGTATTATTCAGATTTCTGAGCACCCAAAATGAGAGAAGCCAAGCTTCAGATTAAAAGGGGAGAAGACAGAATCCAGTTGATTATTGGCAAGTGACAAGAATGACTTATCTAAACTCTGGCCATGAAAAACAACATGTTCCCTCACTTGTCTTTTCCCTTTGTCTCTTGCTCCTTTTAGAAATGTGCCTAGGGATGTCACTGGATGCATTCAGCTCATTTGATAGTTAATTCTGAGTACCAGCTAGCACTGAGATATAAAGTAATGAAAGGAAAAGATCGATGTGCAAAGTATTGATCTGGTCAGAGCTCTTTAGAGGTAATTACAGCATAACACTGGCTCCTGACAGCTCACCACAAACACATAATAAGGTCACTGGGCTATAATAAAGTGCAGCACTTTGACTCATATCATTCCTTGACTGTTTTCAAGCTGACCCACGACATCTTCAGTTTATAGGAAACATAATACTCTTCCTTTAATCACAGTGTAGAAATGCAGGAATGAACTTCATTTATACTATTAAAAAGGTTGGAGGGAAGTGGGGGAGGTGGCTATCCCACCACAATTTCAGATTCTTCCATGAGAACATAGTTTCATAGTTTCATAGTTTTCATAGTTTCATCTTCCATGTGCCACTGAGCACCAGTGAAAATGAGAAACCTTTTGAACACCAGCTTCACATAAGTGCATCAGCACAAGAAACTAAGATGTCATATTCCAAGCAGCAAATAGGCTCTGCCACTGCCCCATTCATATCTAATAGCTCTTCCCCTGAGTTTTCTCCATTTCCATTGCTTGTTGGAGAGACTTTAGGCATTAGCAACACATTTTGTGAATATATACACTAAATTCAGTAATAATTCAGTATATACACTAAATTATACTGTGCAAAATTTAGATACTGAGAGACATACCTATTTTACGGTCTTTTTCATCCTCTGAGAGCATGGGGTACATGGTGATGATGGCCCCAGAGGTACAAGTAATGTTCATCCTTTTTTTATTTTGAGGGGAATGTTGGTGGATTTCAAAAGTGAATTGTAGTGATCTTATTGGAAGCTCCATTCACTTATTTATTTATTTAAAATGTGCTGCTCTGATTCAATGATTTGCCACCAGATTTCAGAGAAAGTGCCAGAGAAGAGAGCCAGGAAACCCATATATACTGTGGTCTAGGGGTTGGAAACATATATTATAAATGTAACTGGGAGTCAGGCAGCATATACATTTAATCGATGATGATGATGATGATGATGATGATGATGACGATGGTGATGTCATCTTAGTCTTCAAGGGGCTTTGCTAGGGAAATCACTTTAATTCTTATCCTCCTAATGGGTACAGTTACTTTATTTACTTTTCTCTCTGTTCCTGAATAATGGTTTTAGTCAAACTCTTGCTTGGTTCATCGCGAGATTCTACAACACATTTTCCACTTTTGACATTCCTTTCAACTTATTTCACTTTTCCACCTTCTGCCTTATCATGCTACCATGACGTGATTCTGTAGAATTTCTTTCAGTCAGTTGACCACTTGGCTCACTAAAATAAAACTCCCATAGACCAGCTTCCCACAGCACTTCCTGTATAATTGATATATTTGGAAATTCATATTCCAGTAAATGCTAACAGCTTGCCACATGATCAGTTCTGAATATCAGAAAATACTTTGCTACCCAAAAGAAAATACTTTGCTAGCTCTGTACTAGCAGAGATTCCATCCATGCCAACAAAACAGAAATTGGTAGTATGCCCATTTGCTAGGTTACACTTGGATGCTGCACAACCTTAGCCTTATACAACTCAGAACAGATCCCCAGTACATGCAAATGTAACACACCTTTCCATCTCATTCTTCATCAGGCTTGTCCTGCTGGAAAAGAGCAAAAACCAGGGGTGTCCTACAAAATGCCTGGTCTTTGTGAGAAGCAATATTGGCTCTGGGAACATATTCGACTCATGTTCCTGAACTGTGTGTGGTTGCAATTTCCTTGCTTCACTCAGAGGGCATGCTCAGTGCTCTGGGTGGGTCAGCGCATCTGGGGATATTGCTTGAAAAGGCTTGGGATGCCTTTCAAATATTTATTTATTTGGCAAATTTATATAGCCACCCATCTCACATAACATAATTCTGGGTAGTGTATAAACATAGGGTTTTCTTGCAGATAAATTGCAAGATAAAAAGAACGGTACTGCCAATGTTAAAGGTGTGCTTAAACCTCCAGTAATGGTTTCTCTTCTCTATAACATCCCTTTCATGATGGATTGCAATCATGGCATGCATTGCAGTCATCACAAAGTAAGTCTGCCTTGTTTTCCCCCTAGATCCCTCCTGCAGAATCTTAAGGAATTGGTGCTACAAAGGATCACATTCCCCCCTAGTGACTTTAACCTGCTTTTATGAGAATTCAGCATTGCAAACTAATAACATACTGAAAAGAAATCTGTCTTTCCATTCCATGTCAAGCTGTATACAAATCATCTAAGAAATGTCTTCTGAAAAACTGTGTTGAATAATAATCTCCAGGATTTGCAGGATTAAGCTTCAGCAAGTATAGAATCCATGTGCATTTGCCTTAAAGATTTAGAGGCTACATACTAATGGATAGACAATTAGAAAAGAGTTATGTTATGAAAGGTTGTTTTTATATATGATCATTGCTGTGAGACTATTATATGCACAAAAAATTATATGCACTTCAGAAAGACTCTGAAATACTTATAATAGAGGAATGGCTGGTGAAGATGACAGAATTAGCAGAGATTGATTTGGTGGTTTGGGACTGTACTATGAGTGAGATATATACAACACTTAAAGGTGGATGCAGACAACCATGTTCTAAGTGACCATAATTATCACATTATAGTTGGGCTGTTTAAAGCAACAACCACCGAAAGTCATGTAATAAATAAATAATCATATGTAGCCCAGGCACTTATACCCTGTGATGTCATTATATTGGAGGAATGATATCTGCATGTTGAATATCTTCTTTCCTTTGATTTCACTAGCCAGATTTGAGCTGACATGAAGAAGAAGAGGGAAGGGGACAAAGGGAATTGCAATTCTATGTATGGAAATACAGTATACTCACATAATGCTGTATGTAGCTCATTGTAAGAGGTTAATGTAAGAGCAATAAATTCAAATGGCACATAATAAGGTAGTGAAATCTATTCTCCAAATTCATTTAATTATTCTTTCCCAAGAGGAAAAAGTCTTCAGTTCTTTCTTCTCATTTTCAGAACACTTCAGAATGGATTTTGCTGATGTTTTGAGCTTACTATGTTGTTGAGAAAGCTGGTGTCTCTGTTTCTGTTACACACGTCTCCATCACATGAAAGCGCGCACCTTTGGAGGAGGGAAGTCAAATGTTACAAAAGGCTGAAACAAATCCACTTACTAATAAAAATAGGCTGTTTGGTTTCCATAACCTGAGGATCTCCAAATGTAATGTTTAATTCACTTTCCATATTTAGAAATGGCAAGAAAGACAGATTTGATGCTCTTCTTCTAATTAAAGTTCCCCTATCTCCTTCCAAGCCGTTCCTCTGGCAACTCAGCTCATGCACGGCACAATGACAGGATGGCAGCTTGTGTCAGAGGGTGGAAGAAGATGAGTGCTGGTGTTCATGCTAAAAAAAAAACATTTTAAATGTTTTTAATAAAACAGTTTTGTTTTGTGTGTTTGTGTGTGTGTGTGTGTAATGTTTCATTTTGTGGAATTCTCACAAAAATCTTGACAAATTAATTGTAATTATAATGCAACACTGTAATTATTGTATTACAATATTACATAAAGCATGATGATGACACTGTTACATAATATCATAGTAATTTAAATATCTATTCATACTGAAAGCTGTGTGCCTCCTGCTTTTTCAATTATTAATTTAAGACAGTTTTTAAAAGGTCACTTACATCTTTTTAAAACTTTTTTTTGACATTACAGCATATTCATGTAATTTATCTTTCCATTCAGAATTTGATGAGTTAGACAGCATTTTCAGTGTTTAGCAGTATGTATTTTATTATCATGCATAAAAGAATTCTAGATAATTATTTGGTATATCTCTCATTTAACAGAATTACCAATAGAAATATTTTAACAATTTCAATCCAATTATCTTTTCAAAGAGTTCCATTAATTTCATGTTATTTTAAGCTTTACATCACTTTTCTTGTACTAACTTGTAATTCAACCTTTTCAAAGATAACTCCTGGGGTTGGCAGAACTATAGTGACAGATGGTGAGGGATACATGATGAATTGTTAGAGGGGAAGAGAATAGAAAGATTTTGGGGGATCCTGTTAATTAGCTATGCATCTTGCTAAAACAGAAACAAAATCTGGATCATAAGGGGATATGTATATTTAAAAGATGTAGTTTCTAAATTTTGAAGCAAATCATTTAATATTTAAAATATAGCATGCCTCTTTTGTTAACATGAACTAACTGAAAATTAAAATATTAAGGAGGAACATCAGTAGTTTTTTAAGAGATTCAGTTAATAATATTCAGCTTCTGGCTGATCTGAGAATGTTTTATTTAAACAACAACAGCAACAATTCAATTTATTTCTTGTCTTTCTGCCTAGAAGGTATTCCAGATGACTCCAGATAAGCATTAGTATCATCATTTAATTCCATGGGACCTCCTTACTTATGTTTCCTGGACTGAATCCAGACATGTATTTGTTATATTTTAATCTGCTGAATGACAGAATTTATACAGAGGGACCATAGAGACTGCATACACTATGCTTTATCCACAATATAATATGCTCCAAAAATAGCACAGGAAAACTGGAATAAAATATATAAAAGCCATTGTCCCATGATAATGTGGTACTTAATTGTTCAAAATAAAAAATACTTGAGAGAAGAAGACTGTCTTAGTTTGGCACGGGGAAGAGAGCAAGACAGGTGCAAGGAGAGGAGAGAGCATTTCAGAAGTCAGGTACTGAAAAAGTAGCAGCTGGCTGAACTTAGCTGATTTCAGAAAGCTAAACAGAGTCAGACCTGGTTAATACTTGGGTTGATACCACCAGGAAATACCATGACTGTAATCCAGATAGAGAACTTAAACAAATAATAATCCTAGAAGACAGTGACAAAGCGCTTCCATACTGCTGCTGCCAGGAAAACTACATACTGTAGAGGTGTCTGTTAAGTCAGCAGTCCAGTTTGACTCCAAGTAGATATAACCTCTGTTCTTTATCTTACTTCCCACTAAGGTCAAAAGGGTTCCAGTAATGGCTAACCTTTTATATAGCTTTCATAAAATTAATTTTTGCAGTCACTTAATCTGAATCCAGTCCACTATGAAGGTTGATGGGTGGGATATACAGATTAATAAGAGCCAATGTAAAATACACTTGAATCAGGAGTAGGTTTTTCTGTTGCTTGCTTTACTGAAACTTCAGGAAGAATTTGTTCTGGTGAGTCTCCAAGAACTCCAATATATACAGGCAGCCCAAAGGAATCAAGTAACACTGTAAGAACATAGACATGCTTAACCAATTAATAACAATAACCCAGCACACTATACCTTGTATACTGGAATTCTTTGAAATTGGATGGCTAGCCATAGAAATGTTGCTCATTTCACATTTTGTTTTGACTTAGTTCAGATATCATAAATTCTAGAATAGAATATATAAAGATATATATTAAAGAGGTGTTGTATTAACAAAGCCTTTGTAACAGCACCAGAAGTGTGCTGATCATCTTAAGGATTTCCAGTCTAACTTGTCTTTTAATATTGCTAGATGGAAAAGTGGTACATGGTAGACAGAAAGGAGCAGCTTTGAGAAAACAAGGACAAAGGACTGCAAACACTGGGAATGTGTCCAATCTCTGGGTCAATGGTTCAGACTGGATCTTCATATCATGTAGAGCCATTCTCCTTCTGAATACTTTGGCATTTGGCCATATCAGAGATAGCATTCAGAAATTAACTTGGGAAAAGTGGTGTTCTTTGATATGTTAATACACCATAACATTCAATACCATGGTGAGTAAATTGATAACATTGGGGAAGGTGGATGATCCACAGCTTTCCTCGCAATTTAATTCAACTACAAATAGAATTCTGATGTATGGTTGTTGGCTACCCCTGAAGCAGGCCTCCTCAGGGGGTCTCAGAACTCACATTTTAATATGTGTGAAAATCTTAATATTACAGAATATTAAACAGTTTAATACTGTACTGCAGAGGAGCCTTTTAATTAATTTCTCCTGTTTTATGTTCTGCTGCTTAGAAATTAGTACCAATTACATGTTATATAGTTTTAACGGCTGCAGTTATTTTACGGTTACAAGTTTTAAAAGTTTTACTTCACCTTGGGAGAACATTTATTCTGAAGGATATCAAATATTACATACACAAAACTGAACAAATAGAATATTTCCTTCATTACGGCTGCAAAATCTTAGGAAGTTCCTTAGATGTTAGTATGAAGTATGAAAAAGGAACATGCATCAACATTTCAAACAGTCTTCTCCCATATTTGTCATGAGTAAGGATGGCGAGCAGGGGGCTCCCATCCAGACTGTTAAGCGCATGCGTAGCACTGAGGAATTAGGTAGCCATTCAAAGAGACACAGATCGGGACCGCCTTAACCCTTGGGGTTTATATGGCTGGGTTTTTCCCACGCTTCTTCAGTTTGTTAGGATTCCTGTTATGTACAAGCAATAAACATTAGAGACCAGTTCCTTGTCTCAGCGTGTTTCCTGGCAGTTAGGACATATTAGAGACAAATTAGGCCCAGCCATTTTTCATACAATAATACTAGAATACTGGGACTTGCAGGGATGAATAAAATAGTTCAAGCTAATAGAATTCTACACTGAGTGTGTAAAATGCTTCCCAACTCCTAAAACAGAACAGGGAATCATCTCTGTGTCCATTTAAATCTCCAGCTTGTCAACAGAATTGTAGCATTGCTTTTAAAGTTACAGGCAGATTAGGCACACCTTCTATTGCATGTCCTTCCTATAAAATACAAGAGAATAGAAGATGCATTCCACATTTTGTTGACTCCCCAATGCCTGTACATCTATTTGCATTGCCTGGATAGCAGACGGAAATGGTGACTGTGCAGCTGTCTCATAGTACAATATGTAAAGTATGTCTGGTATGTTGGATGCTTTGTAGTCTAGCCATCCATGATCATAAAATATTCTTGATCAGAGACTGTTATTGTTAAGTCCTGCAGGCTGGATTGGGGTCATACGATCATCACACACAACACATACAAATGCAAACTGCATGATGTCTAGATAACAGTGCCTTTTTTATTATCAGCAGTCTGGCTATCAAAATCAGATGCATTTGTAATAGCAACCAACATCCTACTGAACTTAACAAATATCTTTTATAAAAAAGATATCCTGCATATATCTTTGAGTACAAACAGCACAACATTTTTGAACACCCCTGAGTACATGTGCCAGGATTGATACTTGGAAAGGGAGGGGGTACAATCAGGGCAAAAAAATAAAATTGATGTTAGTTCATTTACATTTAATTAGAATTCATTATATTTAATATGATTGCTCTCCAGTAATTAATATCATTATTTTCCCCTTAGTTGCAAAGTTTTGAAGCCACAGCCAAGGCTTTCAGGGACCACATGCAGTCCAGAAAACTTACATTACACACCTCTGGACCAAAAGTAGGCATCTCATCAAATCAAAGGTTACAACATGTGAGCCAATGTGTGAACCATACTTTGTTTGAACCATGGTTTTTTGAACAAGCCATAGAGCTTTGTGACACAGCTATTGCTAAGCTTTCAAAACATGATTTACCAAGCACACTGGATGAAGTTACATATCACACTATGCTACAACAAATAAACCACATTATATCTTAGCAAAATACTCTAGACATTTTAACAGAACCTGATCCTACCCTAAAGGAACTGGAATATTCTAGCTCAAAAAGCATTTCAGGGTTGCAAAGACTGAACTCACATCATACTAAGGCATGCTTTATTTATTGAATAAACCTCAATTGACTGGGTTTATATAAATTTTAGAGAGCCAGTTTGGTCTAGCAGTTAAGGCAATGGGCTAAAAACTGGGAGACCATGAGTTCTAGTCCCACCTTAGGCATGAAACCTGGCTGGGTGACTTTGGGCCAGTCACTCTGTCTCAGCCCTAGGAAGAAGGCAATGGCAAACAACTTCTGAAATCTTGCCAAGAAAACTGCAGTGACTTGTCCAGGCAGTCACTGAGGATGGGACATGATTGAATGGAGATAGATAGATAAATATAATTTTAATGGGGTTTTAAGCTATAATGTGGCTGGTTTGTCTTTGACTGGCATCTTGTCTGAACCTGTGTCTGTATGATCTCTGAGCCTCTCTGCATTGCTCAGTTTCCAAGCTAGCATGAATTAATTCACATGGAATTGTTTCTGATTTCTGAGTTCCTAGAAGTTTCTAAAGTTTCTGAGCTCCAATATTAGAGAAAAGTAAGAGGCATTAATGAACTCAGCAATGCTTCTTCCTTCCCATTTCAGTGAACTGAACACCCCAGTCTTTTTAAAACAACTACTGAAGTGGCTTTCATAAAATGTGAAGGGAATCAGATATTTTCTCTGGTCTCTGTAATTTGGGGTGAGAGGAATAATCTGTATTTCAAAGTTGTGGTTACTGTAATGTAACACTAGGTCCTGGAATAAGCAGGGATTCCTACAATAAGAGCTTCCATCTGACATGGGGCAGACATTGATGTGGAGCAGTGCAAACAGCTTGTGAGAAAGGGCCTGAAAGAAGGAAAGCAGAAGATCTTTTGCAGGAGAACCAATTGAGCTTCCCCTTTTTCAACCTGTGCATGAAAAGTAAAGACAGCCATATAAAATGAGAGCAAAGAAGAGGTAGGAAACTTGCTTGGATGATTTTCCTGCTACACATAAAGACATACTCCTCAGAAAAAGTGAGGTTGCTCATTCTTCATTTTACAGGTTTACACTGAGTCAGTGTACAGTGCACAGCAGTCTTACCTGCAAGACATCTGACATACAGTATTCATGTTTATCCTTGAAAGAGAGAAATATATTTATTGCTTTTATTATTTGGCCCACCTTTCTTGTCACACTTAAGGGAGGGGAGGGGGGCTTCCTTTTGGTTGCATTAGTCACTGTATAGTGAATTCTGTGACGTTTTCAGCATTGCTCAGCCTGGCTGTGTTGCATCTTCTTCATGAGCTTGCTTAATTCCAAAGCATTTGGTATCTGCAAAAGAATTTCCCTGCTCTTACTAACAGCATAGGAGAAGAGATTTCAGTAGGTTTGGATTGCTTGAATTCCCCTCTTCTACATGCCTATTAAAGGTGCAGAAGCTCTGTCATCTTTTACATCTAGCCACCCTATGTTTGGTATGAAGATCTGGTTTCCACAAATATCACAGGCATCTCTTGCCCAAAAATTCTACAGGAACATTTTGATTAGTTCCCCGTGTTCGATGGCAACCCAGCTTCTCCTCACCCACTAGCTCCTTGTTCTTATATATGGAACTTCTCAAATGTTCTAATCCAGTCACCTTGAATGACCCACAATTGCAGGAGGAGTATTTTTACCAAGGAGCAAAAGGCTCTGAATATATAGCCGGCTGTCACATAGCCCTATTAGAACACTGGTGTGACATAAGGTTGTAAGGAACAACTTGCATGTTATGAAATCAGGGGTGGCTGATTTCCTTTGCTCTTATTTTTTGACAGAAATTATTCAGATGCTTCCACTACTCAATGGCTCAAGAGGGAAAGGACAAGATGGTGCCTCCCACTAGTATTTAACAAAACCTATGGAACATGCTATGAATCTTTTCAGTCCTGGTAACAAAACAAGCCACAAAAATTGGGGGTAGTAATTTTCATTTTGTGGCTGAGGCCAAACTACATTACACATAAAACTCTGGTTCCCAGTTTCCCCACATCAACTTCTACTGGAGGCAGCCACTTCACTCTACCTGGTAGCAAACTGGATTGAGTCAAGAAATCTATGAAAAAGGTGCTTTTTATATGCTAGTATATTTACAAAACAGATATCTGTTAATTTCTCTGTATATGAGCAATCTCAAGAGCCAGAAAAGAGACTGGGAGTCCAGACAAAAAGTATTAATTTTATTTAAATTAATGTAGATTTAATTAAAATGAAATCAATTTATTTAAATACACTTAACATCTTCAGGCAAATTAAAAGTTACAGTTTGGTGGTAGTTTCTAGAAACACTCTGAAAGGTTTCTTATTGAGGGCCTCATATGGTCTTGTCACAGGTGATGCACTCTTGCACAGGAGTACATTTTTAAAAAGTACTCTGTGTGTGTGTGTGTGTGTGTGTGTGTGGTTTAGCATGAATAGCAAATTAATTCTTAAGATGGGCAGACATTGCCATAACCACAGAAGTAGCCTGTTTACCTCTATACTCTGAATCCCTTCATAATTTACTTTTTTTTGCTATTGTTTCTTGTTAACTGAAAGACAAAGGGATTTACACAGCATAATCAAACAACAGATTTGACATTAAGGTCAACTAACACAGACCCTGTATTATTGTGTTATATCATATATACTGTATGTCAAGGATGAGTTTTCAAATTAATTTCCTAAATCTGGCTATGTACTGTATGCTTGAGCATTTGCAGACTAATGGTGATTGAATAACCTCTTTTCAAACAGTGAAACACATCACAACCTTGTGGCTACAGGTTAAAATGCAGCTTTAGTGCTGAGAACATTGTGTGATCAGAATCCAAAGAAGTAATAGCATCATTCCCTTGGTTAGTCATTAACCACAACAACCCACCTGACCTAACCAACACATATAACAGAGACACTCAGATTGTCATCTTGTCCATTCCTAGAAACACTGATAGATTCTAAGTATTCCATCAACAAAGGTCACTTCCAATAGCCTACAGTTTTTGCATTCATACGTCATACAGAAGCATGTTGTGTTTAATTATGGTGCATAAATAGGCTACAATAGTCTGAGTGCACAAAACATGATAAGCCACAAACATCTAGATCTTAGGAGTGCTAATATTATCTGCTGATGCGGTTTTCCCTGTAAGATCTTTAGCCTAACCCGATTTTCAATCACATATTTTGTCTTTATAAATTTGTTCTCAGAGGGGCTCACTTAGATCTATGCTCCTATCTTTCCGGTGCCACAAAAACCTGAGCATCCATGATGGCGGGGGGGACAGGGGGGGACAAAGACAAATGCTTTATTTGGCCATCATACAAATGATACAACTTACATATTTGCATCAGACGTCATGACCCTATTACTTAATCATGTCAACTGAGGGATGTCATGATGCACAAGTCATCGTTTTGACATCAGTGTGGGTTATTACACAAACCGCCACATGAAAATGCTTTAAAAAAAATCTCTCTAGTTTTTTAAAATAGTTTTATGTTTTATACAGCATCTTACTGCTGTTTTATGACCACATTTTATCCATTGGGCATTGTATAGCATATGAAAAGTCCACCAACTAGTGCATATTGGAATGCATATATAATTGAAGAAAGTTCCTGGGAAGGATATGAAGCCACTGGAGATGTCTTAGGTAGGATAGTGTCCTAACAACCAGGAAACACACTGAGACAAGGAACTGGTCTCTAATATTTATTGCTAGTACTTAACAGGAATCCTAACAAACTGAAGAAGCGTGGGGAAAACCCAGACATATAACCCCCAAGGGTTAAGGCGGTCCCGATCTGTGTCTCTTTGAATGGCTGAACAATTCATCAGTGCTACGCATGCGCTTGACAGTCTGGATGGGAGCCCCCTGCTCGCCATCCTTACTCATGACAGATAGGATAGTGGAACAAAAAGTAAAATCTTCAGCATGGCAACGGATACTGATGGGTTGGGTGAAGAAGAAGGGCATGTTAAGATGGGAGGGAAGAAAGGCTGGGGCTGGTCTCTGGGAAGGTGGCAATGGGGATGCATATCAGAACCTTGGGGAGATAAAGGGGGTCAGGGTGCTGGAAAGGTTGTTGCAGATGAAGGGGGAACTACATTTTGGTGCATGGTGCTAGGTCCTCTTTTCTAGGTCCTCTCTACAGTTGCTGTAGAGAGTAAGGAAGATGACCTTGACAGAAATATGCAAATTATACGTCATTACCTGGGCAAAGGAAGCTGAAACATTTTTTAAGTCTTGAGAAACAAGATGATATTTTGAAGCAGCTCAGGCAGACGCCTCCATGATTGACTGGGATATGGGGAGGGGGCATGTTTAGCACAGTCAGACTTACAGGATTCTGTTACTATAGCCAATCTCAATAAAGTCTTCCAGTGAACTTGATTTCCTGCTCTAGTCTAACTAATGGTGCTTACAGTTGCCCAATCCTGGGCCTGGTGGACTAATTACTGGGGGCCTTGGATTCTGGCTGCTGCTGAGTACCATTAGGTATGTTCAGAATATGAGAATGTCTGTGTATGATATGGTGACAGATGAACACGCAAACCTGGCATGTATTATTGAGATCTGGCTGGGCAGCAATGGGGCTCAGTTGGAAATCTGCTAGCCCAGGCTTCAGGTCCTGAAGCAACAGTGACACCAAGGGGAAAGATAGGTAGGACATAACACTTGCTTGCTGCTGGATGTATTTTCAGTTTTCCTTGTGCATAAAGTCATTTGTTGCTGCTCTGGTTTGGATATTGAGCAGAGACCACTGTGGCAAATTGGGGTCATCTTATGTTGTGATCTAGATTATTTTGATCTTGTAGGACCTGAGGAAGTGGATAGGATTCTCTGCCACCTGTTGGTTTGATCAATCCTCTTCTGGCTACTTTGAGTGGCTAGGTAGGGAGTGGGCAGTCAGATTCAGGAGACTGTCCATGTTTCTTTGGACAAAGGTATCATGTCACTCAAGTTGAAGGAAGCAGTAGTATATTTGGCAACTTCCTCTCAGTCTCCATCTTTTCCTTTTGGAGGAAGGTTGTTAAGAAGATGGTAGTGAATCAGACTTCTGAGGAAGAAATGGTGAAGATGGCTCCCCTAAAAGTGGAGCTGACTACTCTGGTGGAATGAAGAGCCAGCAAGTAGACCAGCTCTTCATAATTCCCCTCTGGACAAAGAGAGGACTCAAGGTTGCCCACAAGTGCTCCATACAGTTGATCCTTGTGAGGAGACCACAAGACAGAAGTCTCAGGTGCATTTAGAGCTCTGGGAGACAAGGGAATAGCCATCTTGATCAATGTGTGGTTGGCACCTTCAAAAGGACACTGGGTTTGCATACTTCCTTTTCTAATCACTTTCAGAAATTGCTTGTTAACTGCTTTTCAGCTATTAGGAACCTTTGGATCGATACGTTTCATAGTACTGGGTGAGTTTCCTTCAATCCTTAGCAAAAGAAGTTTTAAATACAAGTTAAAGGACTTAAAAAAATTTCTTTTGGAATAAACAGTAAAAGGGTGGTTAGAACATTGATTATGGAAAGTTACAAATGGACTAAGGGTCCAGCTGGAATTGAAATAAGATTTTGGAATTAATTATAAGAATCCTTCCTATGGGAAAATGCTTTTGTTTTTAATTCTCTTTTTAAAAAACACACGATAGGATGAGACTTTGAAGTTTGGACACTAGAGGGAACCAGAAGAAATTAAAGGAGAAGAACATTTAAATTTTACTTACTAATACAGAATGAAGCAAAATATTTTAACACTGGACATACTGAAGGATATTTTTGAACAATGGACCCAGAAGCTGATTTTAAGAGTGTTTGCCTCTATAGATAGACTGTGTTTAAAAGATATTATGAAAGAGGAACAAGTTTTACCTGCAAGATTGAGACTGATCTGAAAGTGGATTTAAAAATGTCAGGCTACAAGAATGATATGGAAAAAGAGACTACACTGGACATACAAAAGAAGCTGACTGATGTCTTAATAATCAAAAGGGATATATGAATAACAAACCAAGAGAGTACCCTGGATAATTCTCCTATATTGGACTTACAAAAGAGGCTTGTTAAGCTTTGAAGAATTTTGTGAGAAGGGACAAAGAAAAAATGAAAAGAAATAAAGTTCTAGGATTATTATTTGAAGGGACTAAAGATCAAGATTGTTAAAAGTAAAAGGAAGGAATATAAATTTGGTTTATTTGATCAAGATTAAAATAGATATGTTGTTATCTCTTGTAACCCTTAATGGACTTTCGCTGATCAGGACTGAAATGACGAGGCTTTAAGGATTTGTTTATGGATAAGAGATGGGATATGGGAAGAAGAGATCATTTGTTGTATTTTAAGAGAAGATGATAAATTACTAAAATTGTTTATCCTTGTGATGAAGGGGGAAGTCATTTCTTTATACTGTATATTTCTTTTCTTTTTCTTTACTATATTTTTGTTTTTTCTTTCTTTTCTATTTTTCTATTTTTTCTATTTTTTCTTTTTATTCTTTTCTTTTTAGTTCGCAAGTAACTTTATCTTTTTAATTCTAATTTTTAATAAAATTACTACAGAAAGAAAACCCCAATCATTATTATTCTGCTTATCTTATTTAAAGGTATTTAAAATATTTTATCCTGCCTTTCTACTTAGTTCTCAAAGTGGCTAATATTGAAAATTTAAAAATAAACTTAAAATCACAGTTTTAAAATGCTGTGTAATAATCAGTCAGATAGGTGAGAATTAATTGAGTAATTAATTTTACTGCAAATAAAATCAGCAAGGGCTGATGGGGGAGGGGAAGTCAATGTGTATCAAAAATCTGAATTAAAGCTGGACCAAAACTCCTGCTTCTGTGTGGATGTGAGCTCGGCTTCACAAGGGCAGCATGGGGGAAATCTCTCAAACTGTTCTTACAGTCCAGGCAGTTAAATTTGGAAGCAAGCTGTCTTTTTGGTATTTTAGTTCCATGCCGTGCTGCTGCATATACATTTGAGCACTGCATAGAACTCAATAGACTTGCACTGCTTGTTTTCATGGCCCTTTGGCCTCTGTTCATTGTTTTTCTGCCATATATCTGTCAGCTGAAGATAACATGTTATTCATCTAGCAGACTGGGCTCCAGTCCTAAAAGCTTGTGCCCAATAAATCTCAGGTATCAAAAGACTCTTTTTTGTCTCATCGAAAAAACCTATACTATTTCTTAAAAGATCATTTAATGGAAACCACCTGGCTGTGAAATAAGAATGTGCAAAGAAGATCCCCACCCTCCACCCGGGTTACAGCAGCCCCTGTGCTGCTGGAAGACACGCAGCGAGCATCAACGCTTTCTTGTACTTTGAGACAATGCCCTTTTGTTCTCATCCTTTTGTAGTGTGACACATGAGACGCTGAAAAAATGAAATTAATTGCCAACTTCTGTTTTTTTTCCAAGCGGAACAGGGTGGGACGTTGTGATTTTCCATCTGTACATCTGCAGCAACATGCTTTGCTACAGCCTGTCATCAGATAGATGTATTATCCTCTGCTACAGAATAGGATTTCTCACCCATTTGGGGGTACAATGATCAGCCCCTAAAATTAAGGAACTGGCATGAGTGCTGTGGAGTGGTGCACAATCATGGCTTTGTTTGGAAAGCATGTAGTATCTTTCTGGTTAGGGAGGCTCAGTCGGTGAGGCTAAGCTCAGAGAACAACATGGCTTCTCTGAAGAGTTGTTATGGTTAAATCTTGAAAGCAGATTTAACCATAACGGCATTCAAACTCCTTTTGAACAGTTCCTAATTAAAAGTATTTTGAAGACATGGAAACATTTTTAAAAATAATCTGTACTTTTGGATATGACTTTGCAGCTTCTGAAATGTCAATCAAGCTTTCCACCTCCAGGAATGATATCTGAATACCCTTATGTTCTCACCTCTTCATTCCTTTTCTCTTTTGTATCAGAACTTTTTTGATTGCAAACTCAAAGACAGAGACCATTCTTCTTTGGGAATCTTTCTAGATAAAGAACAAGTTAATAACGTTTTATATTCTTATTACTTTGGGATACTCAGAAAGGTGAGGAGAAATTTTAATTTTAATCTTTCTATTTTGCATATCAGAAGGTTTGCCAAGGGACAGTCAGCCTGTACATGCTTCCCAGTGGATCAAAGGGTAGGAACGCTTGCATAATAATAAGCATCCTTTGTGGCCCAAGGCATTACTGTACTGCAAAAGGAAATGTCATCTGCATGGCAAAGTGGATTCATTTAAAAGAAAATGAATTGCTTTACCAAGTCAGTGCCAGACATGAGTGGTGGAGTATTACCATACCACCTGCCTTGAAGAACACCCTCTCAGTTGGAATGCTGCTTGGTGGGCAAGTGAATATTGTACCCCTAGCTGAAGGTACATGTTCTGATATCTGAAAAGGAGACTCCCCAGAAGTTTCCAGTTGCATTAGCGCTGACACCATGGAACCCATTTCTGCCTTGCCAGAACCTTCTACCTCAGCCTGGACCAAGTGACCCAAGCTCTGTTCTGGAAGGTAGACCAACCAGCCCTCAAGAGATGCAGATTGAGAGTACAAAGTCAGAAGGCTTCACAGTGTGAAAGTGCCAGGCTGATTCAGAAGGCCATAAATTTTAGCAGGAGAGCAGATGAGCTGCTGCAGAATGCCTGATGACTCTCTGCTGAATGGCCTCAGTGTGAAGTATTTAGACTCTCTTAAATGTGGTAGGTTACTGGAAATACTATAAGTTCTTTATCCTGCTTGTTGTACTATTAGTGTATTTATTTATTTATTTTTCAAACTTCTATTACCACCCATCTCCCCCAGGAAAGGGGAACTCTGGGCGATTTACAATAAAGTTACAATAAATAGTTACTCTTTTCCCATAAATCCTTATCCTGTTTGAATATGCATCTGGACTTCCCCTTAGTTTAGGGTTTGGCTCAGTTTGCTGTGACTTCTGCTGAAAAATATGATTGCCTAAGATACCTGAAAATAAACCTGAGTGTTTCCCATCTCTTACTGCTGTTTTGCCTTTTACGTACAACTCAGGAGGTTTAAAACCAGTCTCAGCTGAGGAATTTACTGCTGGGCAATTAGCCTTAACAGCCAGGCTATGGGAGACTCAGGAAAGAGAAGCATCACTGGGAGCAACTATTGAGAAATCCGGCCGGACCTTGTCATTGGATGCTCTAAACTGGAGTGGACCCACCCCCTCACATTTCTTTGGTTCACTCAGTGGAATGTGTCCCTGGGGGGCAGGGGGTGATGTGGTGGATTTCAGCACTGCTGTGGATTCTCAGGAAGGAGGGAATGCATTCCAAGGAGATAAGAGGACTCACAGTCCAGACAGCGTTGGTGGGAAAGTGAAGAAGTTACTTCCCCTTAGGTTAATTAGGGTAGCTTTAGTCTGGCAAGATTGATGTCAGCCCCAGCCCAAGAACAACGGCGAGTCAGTGCATTCTAACTCCAGCTCTTTATTGCTCTCACTGTACAGGAAATGTACAGAATCAGGAAATGGAGCTAAAGAGTGTGGACCCAGAGGGCTTCTGGGAGAAAGGACTGAGATTTCCAGCTATTCACCCTCTGCATTTAGCCATGGCACCTCAGATGTTTATGAACCAAATGACTGCTTAATCTTATTTAGTAAAGGAGAAAATTGTTCCCATTTACTAAGTCTTAATTTTCTTCCTTCATCCTCATTTCCTTTATTTTCTTTCCAAGGCAAGAGGACCATTCATTTTCACGGAAGAAATTTCTTTTCTTAGGCATGTCTATGTTGAGCACCTCACAGATTGCTACTGCTGTCTTGGAGGGGAGGGGGCATGAAGAGGAATGCCAATAATAGATCATTCCTGCCTGTTAAAGTTTTCCATAAATGGCTGGAAAATGGAACTCTTGATATATTGGCATTCTCCACTCCACTGTATTCATGGTGATGACCATTCCTAGCATTTTTCAGAAAAATAAGCAAAGTTTATTTTTATTATATTATATTTTTAAATATTATCATCTCTGGAAATAGCCAGTTGGGGTTTCACACCTGATGCTTGGTATGCCTGATTTATGAATTCTGTACTACATCAAACTGTTGGGATGCAAACTGTCTCCAGTGGTGAGCAAAACTGTCCTGCTAACCTTCTGGGATGATCCCACCCTGAGGGTCTTGAATATTATCTTTTTTACTCTCCTTAAGCACTGTGGAAGACAAGGGATCTGGCAGGCAGGAAGTAGGATATTATCCAACCAATAGCCAGATAAAGGTTGGGTGCAATACACAAGCAGAAATGTTGCTTCTGGCTATGAGATAGAGGGATCAGGGGGGGGGGGGAAATCTAATACAAAGAAGAGAATAGAAAGAAAGAGTAAAATGTTCAAGGAAAAAGGAAAAAAGAAAGGGAAAAGAAAAAGAAAAAGAAAAGTAAGAATGTAATAAAGGAAAACAAATATGTAAAGAAGTGATTTTCAACCTTCATCATAACAAGTATAGACAAATTCAGTTATTCTTTCTTCACCCGCTCTAAGGTTACAAACATTTTATCCGATATCTCATCCTGCAGGCAGATCCATAAAATATCATCTTATCAGTCCGGGTGTCAGCAGAAAGTCCATAAAGGATAACCAGAAGTAACAACATTTATTTATTTATTTAATCTGTCCCTGCCCATCTCCTCCCAGCATATCTTGTTATGTAAAACATATCTTGTTTTAACCTTGATCGAATAAACCAACTTGATATTACTTCCTTTTACTAACAGTCTTAATCTTTAGTTCATTCAAATACTGTTGTAGAATTTGATTTCTCTTCATTCCTTCTTTATCCCATTGCACGGAGTTCTTCAAGACTTTAACAAGTCTCTTTTGTAATTCCAATGAGAAAAAATTATCCAGGTCACTTTCTTGGTTTATCATTTGTATTTATTTATTTATTTATTTTTATCTAATTTGTCCCCACCCATCTCCTCCCATCGGGGGACTCTGTGAGGTTTCCCTTTGGATTTTTAAAACACCAGCAAGTTTCTTTTGTATATCCGGTGAAACATCCTTTTCCAAGTTGTTCTTTTGGCCTGTGATTTATAAATCCACTTTTGGTACCATCTCTATTTTGTCAGATAAAATTTGTTCCACATCTGTCATTACTTCAATAACATCTTTTGAACATAGTCTATCCACAGAGGCAGACATCATGACTGACACTGTTGATATTGTGGCTACTAATTTCTGGCTCCATTCTTCAAAAGTCTCCTTCAATATTTTCAGTATTATAACATTTTACATCGTTTTGTAGATCCCAGTTAATTACCACAAAAGGTAGGCTTGTGTTTTTTCCCTCTGCCTAGAATTTTTAGTCCCCTCTAGTGTCCAGTTCTTAAAATCATAAAATTACTTATTTTTGTTATGTCTTGCAAAAACCAAAACGGATCTATTTCCCATGAGGTTTTGTTCTTTATAATTAATTCCAAAATCTTTTTGTAAAAGTTTCTATATTCCAAACTTATCTGGACCCTTAGTCCATTTATAACTAAGATCAAAATCTTATTTAGCTTTTTGCTGTTTATTTCAATTTTTTTACATTCTTAAACTTATGATTAAAATTTTCTTTCATTGAGGATTGAAGAAAAACTCACTTTTCAAACTTATTCCAAAGTTCTCTAATAGCTTAAAAGTAGCTAATAAGTGATTTCCGAAAGTGATTAGAAAATGAGGTTAGTGAACTTAGCATCCTTTAAAAGGCACCGACTGCGGTTGCAAGCATGAAGGCTATTCCTGTCATCTCCCAGTGCTTACACCCATGGGAGACCATTGTCCTGCGATTTCGTCAGGAGCAGCATGCGGAGCACATGTGGGCAATGTTGCATCCTCTCCTTGTTCAGAGGGATTCCGAACAGCCGGTCTACTCACCGGTTCTTTGTTATTTGCCACAGTTGTCAGCTCTGCTTTCGCAGAGACGTCTTCAGTCCACCATTCCTCCCTCAGAAGCCACAGTAAAAACAAGTTTTTTGAGAGAGCTCCTTATGACCCTTACTAGTATGTCATTTTAGCTTTGTTACAAGGGAGCAACTAGTGTCAAATGTGGCATTTTCATTTAAGTTTAGTAGCTCACTAACTTCAACAGAAAAGTGAATTTCTGGACAATTTTTCAAAAATCCAAACCACCATAGTGTTCTAAAACCTTAATTCTTCCTTTAAAAAAAAAAAAAAAAAAAGCAGTAACTCTTAATATAGTGAAATCTTGTTTTCCCAGAACTTGATGCAATGGACTTCACATAGCGTGGATGAAATTTCTGCTGTGATTTATGTCATTTGCATAATGATGTCATTCTGCAAATAAATTACAGTATTTGCATTAATTTACAACATTTGTTGTGACACCATCACACAAGTGATATAAATTCCGACAATACCTGATTCTGTGATTCAGTGGATTTTCCCCAATAACAGACAGCTCATCCTCCGCCCAGTGAGTTCATTCTGCTGATGTTCATTTTAGTTTTGGGAGGCTCAATCTGTTCTTGCAAATATCAAGTAATTGAGATTGTTGCTTTTAGATAATCTTAAATCCACTGCCTGGCCTACCATCTGCCCTGCATTTAAAAGTATTTCATCAGACAAAGTTATGTTAGCCTCAAAAGACTTTAAGACAGACTTTAAATTTGATTGGAGCCTACTACACATTTCCTGAAATAGTTTAAGGGTTCTCTCAGTGATAGTTAATTTTATCTCCTCCCCTCACCCCAAGTTTTGCTATTATCTTTTGCACACATTGAGGAGCAATCTCTTGGGGGAAAGGGGTTGCCAAAATGCCAAAATAGCCTTGATCATGCAACCACATTTGCCATTTTTACTTTTTTGATACCCCCTCCACCTGCAGAAACTGCTGCAAACATTGCAGATTCAGAGGGCATCTTGTCTTCTTCACAGACCTCTCAAAATGACTGAAGCTCTTCTTGGTCTCTTAGAAAGAAATAGCTACTGACAGTATTTTCCTCTTCCAACTTTGTGTTGTCTCATAAGTTGCTTCTGATACGAATTTGGTCATGATGAGTGAGGGAAACTTCCTTAAGCAACATCTTGCTGAGCTGCAAACTATGCCCTTTCCCGCTATTTTGCCAACAGAGTGAAATACCACAAGGAAAAAAAAAACAATTTATTGACAAGAAAAAGAAAAGCAGAAAAGGAATCATAATACATAGCCCTGAAGGGTAGTTGATCTTGATAGCTTTATTTTCCTTACATTTCTAATTCCAACTTTGCGTCCATGACTGTATCTTTGCGTCCATGACTTGTACCATGGATGGCTTAACACAGAGGCTAAGTTAACATTGTGCTTTCTGTTGCCCATTGAAAATACTTTTTTTAGTGTATTAGGAAAAAAACACCACTTGTTCTTCATGATAGCCCAGAAAGTCACTTGGTACACAGGCTTCCCTCAGTCTCCTCCCCAGTGCAAGCTTTGTGGCCTAGAAGGGCTCTGAAACCGAGGACGACAAAGCAACTTCCTTCGTTCTTAGAAGCAAGACTACAACATGGTTTTGTGAAGCAGTTTTGATAGACTGCTTTACTTGGAGCTTTGTCAAAGCAACATATCTTACTAAAGCTTCATATTGCCTCATTTATAATGAACATTTGTCTTCATCACATTTGTTTTCAGCTCATTATATCCATTGCACAATTCCACAGTTTCAGAGAGAATAGATCAGGTGCTGTGAGGTGATTTACCAAAACCTCCTCACCAAAGTTGTCACTACTTAAGGATCAATGTATAATTCACACAAGTCATCAACTCCTTGAGACCTGAGAATACTTGAAGAGAAACGATGTATTCCCCCACCTATAACAAAGAAAAAGAATTGATTACCAGCAATAGAAAGTCATTTTGTTGGATATTTTTAAGCAATGATTGCCTGTAGTTCCAAGTAATCTGAAGTTAATACCTCTAAAAGCTTCAAATATCTTGAACCAGACCCTCTGATTCTCACAGTTGTGTTGATTGTTTCTGCACAAAAGAAACAGTGATCAAGAGTCTGGCCAAATGAAAGTCATCCTGTTATTTTTTTCACAGCTTAAAACATAGGTAGGGAAAGGGGTATCAAAGATAAATTTAGAGCTATAACAACTGGACAAATTATAGCAAAAGACAAGGGAGTAAAGGAAAAAAATCTGGCTACCAATACTTTAGCCATCCCAGAGCATTCAAACAGAGTCTTATATTACCTGCTGCACCCCTGAGGAAAAGTGATACCAGATGCATCATGACATCATCATGACACACATAACAGCATTGCACTTGATGTCTATGATACCACCTCCTAGGGCAGGAGTGCACAACCTTTTGGGGGTCATCGGTTGCACTTAGCCATATGCCAGGGATCAGAATCCCAAATGTGAGAGGGTCCTACGGCAAAACCTCAATGTGATTTCATTTAAATAAAAGCTTAGTGAAAATTAAATTTATTACATACAATTAACATGATTAACTTCTCCTTTCTATTACATGACAAACTATAATTTGATAGCACCTTCCCAATTCTACTACATTAAAATTACATAATCTGGCAGCAACATTTTTGAGAACCTTTTTTTAGGCTGCACCTAAGGCTTCGGTGAAGCATGAGATTTGTACCTCTGCCTTAATAATCAAATCTGTTTACATAACAGATTCTGAATGATTGCTTCAAGGCCATCTCCCTGGCTGTTTACATAGACACACTGACTTTTGAAGAAATATTTTTTTTCAGCCACAGAAATAGTTAATCACTGGTAAGAGTAATTAGAGTTATAAAGTGGTTTACTGAATTATAATCATTTTATGGCAGTCATGCAAAGAAAAGAGTGGGAAGAATATCTAAAGATTTGTTATTTATTTTAATTACATTTGCCTGCAAATGATCTAGCTCTAAAAGTAAGATTTTCAGAGAAACTGAAGTCCTATCTTACAATGTCACATCATACATAAAGAGTTGAGGTATGATAGGATCCCATTCATGAACAGATGATGTCCTTGAGGTCAGGATGAACCTGAAACATTTTCTTATGCATTTTTCATTGTCCTTTCTAGACCAGTTTATGTGCAGACATACCTTTACCACCCCTTAACAAACCCTCCCTTTTTTAGGGAGGTAGTCCATTTTCTACTCACAGATCAGAAACCGATCATCACCAACAGAGTTTTTATTTACAGCAATTTCTGTAAGATGTCTTCATCTTGGATGATAACAAGAGACTTAAGTGAACTCTCTTCATCCTTATATTTTATTGTATTTTTTATATTTTGTATTGTTTTATTGTGTTTTATTCAATTTCTCCCTTACTCTGGTTTTTAAGTCTGTATTTTTAGTTTATATGACTATTGCAGTCTTTTCTTTGCTGTTCTCCATTTTTCTTCCTTTTACCTTGCTGATCATGGACCATCATTAATTAAATAAATTTGATCACAATTGTATACTGTAAGTTTGTCTGTTTGATCCTGAGAACCACCAACTGATAGAACAAATTTTTGTAAACACAATCCACTTTATGAAATTTATAAAACATGAAGTTTATCAACCCTCAGTATGTCCTTTTCTGTTCATTCCATCATAAAAGAATATACTGGAAATCTGATAAATGCAGGAATACAAGAATCAGAACAAATTTCATAGATCAGTTAAAGACTACATATTCATGCTTACCTCCCTTTAGAGCTCCACAATATGAATAGTCATCATCCACACCATGACAAACCGTACTCTCCCATTCAAGGGCTTTTAGAGGCCCATTCCACAAGCGTAGGCGTGCATTTACTACCGTCAAATCAGCCTCTATAGAAATAAATACGTTACAAAAAGATCATTGATAATTTTATTATTCCATTAAATATATGTCTCTCTCTCACACATACACATTTTCCATACATATATGTGAGAGAGAAAGTGGCAATCTGACAGTTTTTAAATTCCTTTAAATTCATGGTATTTCACAATATATTTTGTGTCCCAGAAGAAGGCATCAATTGGAAACGTATTTATAAAGACATTTATAAATGGTGACAACAAAGCCAGAGGAATGATAAATATTTTGTTAAGTCAGACTATACACTATCATTCTTGCAATGAAGCTTGGGTGCTAATCAGAGACCTTCCACCATATAAAACAGAGAAGTGAATTGGTTCCTGAGTAGATAGTTTTCTTACTTCCTATATATAACAAAAACAGAGGAAAAAATGTATTTGTAATATACATATTACATATGTATATTACATATGTTATATCTATCTATCTATCTATCTATCTATCTATCTATCTATCTATATCTCCAGCATGAAAAAGAACTAGAGTTGGTTTCTTTGGTTTAAAGGTTCTCTCTCACGCTGTAACTCAAAAGTTGCTTCCGGGTATGTTACACTACCCCTCCCATCATTTTCAACCAGAATGCCCAGTGTCTCTCTTGCTGCACAGAATACTAAATCATAAATTATACTTTACAAATTGCAACAGACAGATTCACATAACAGTCTAAGGGGGAAAAAATCAAACAAGCCGTTTGGTGGCATAGCAGTACACAATGTAAACTCAGTCATTGACTGGGGAATAAGCCCATTGAACTGAAGAGGACTTAAGTGTAAGGCTTGAACCAATACTTCTGTAGTGAAGGCTCATTTAGGAGAAATAGCTGTCTGAAAACATTAATGAATATGAAAGATTAGTGAATATGAAAGTGAATATGAAAGAACAAGCACAAGGTTGATTTGATTGCTAACACCCAGCAGTCCTTAGGCATGTGAGATGTGTGCAGATAATATGAAAGGCACAGAAAGGTGAGCAAAAGAGTACCTCCTTGACCTTTGACATGGAATTTTGTACAAGTGCACACCCTTCATCTTCATTCGGATCAACCATATGGAATAAAAGAGTGGTAGTGTCAGATTCTACAATCAGATGAGTGATGAATCTGATCGTGTTCATCTGCCATGATGAGGTAATGTGTGTCAAGAACCAGTTGGGAGGGGGAACATCAAGGAGTGTGAAACTATGCTGTTTGGGCTAAGGGGAGAAGTCAAGGTCATACCAGCAGAGACATCTGTGCTTAGCATGCCTAACTGTTGAAATTAGGTGGGAAAAGATGCGAGGGGGGGAGCGGGGTGTCTGCTCATTTTTAATTAGGTAGTTTAGGCCGAAAGCTTCAATCACAGCTTTTCTTCTGATCTGTACACTGCTCGCAATAAATCTGAATTCTGCATATTCCAGTTGTGCATGAGTCAGGTCATTATTGGGGCTCAAGGTGTCAGTTCTTACAGGTAGCAACCATTTTTATCAATATTTTATCATTTTAGCTGATCATCATTCTATGAGTATTCTATGATTACTTTATTGTATTTATTGTAAGCTGCCAAGAGTTGTGAAAAGAGTGGCATACAAATTATTATAAATAAATATTCATACTTCTGAGTTCTTCAAAGCTCTTCATTAGGAAAGCAAATTGCAAAAACAGAGGTGGGGAAGAAGCAAGAAAATCTAAAAACTGGGCCAGATGTTTCAGCCATAAGGTGTTTGATCTAAATTCAGTCACTAGAAGACAGTAGCTAGTATAAATGCTGTCAATGTCAGGTTATTCTTAGCATTCCAAAACATATCTTCCTTTGTGAGCTGTTTTTCAATCATTGTTCTTCATCTGAGGTCTGAAGAAACTTTAGTTTTAACTCCATACCTTTTAGACTTCTAAGGAGTGGAATAAATAGGTGGGTTAATATACTATGTTAAATTAAAACTACATAAACCATATTATGGTGTAGCACAACACAATAGCCTGCAAACTATGGTTTGTGCATCAATTGTTTAAGCCAGAGAATGATTTGTTTGGTTTGGCTTAGCATGTTGCACGAACCCAGCCAGTATGGCTTAGTTATGGTTACCATGAAATATGGTTGAGCATCATGTATAAACCTAACTGCTGGGGCTTATTCAAAAAAACATATGCTACATATGGCCTACTGTGATGTAGAGATGTAGCAGTGAGTTGTATGAATGTTAGCTTTGCAGCAGTCGACAGACAGCACTTCACACTTTTATAAAAGTCCCTGTCTGTCTTAGCTCCCTCATGCTTCCCAATAACAGCTTTTGAATACTGAGAGTCAGTCCTCCTGAAAGAATTACTGTATATATAATCCCATGAAACACTACAGTAAGTGCAAAGATCAGCCAAGTCTGATGCTTGATCCTGAATAAGTAGAAGCAATTTCCACCAGCAGAAAGTTACCATCAGATCCAACCCAGCAACAGGAAAAATTGTTCAATGTGGCATACTTGCTGTAAAGATAGTCCTCTCTCAACGATGGTAATTGGGACTGGAATTTCCATTGCTAAGCAACGTGGTTGCAAAGCACATCACACGACCATGCTGCTTCGTAATGGCAGTTCCGGCACTTCCAGTTGCCATCATTAAGCAAATCGTGCACGACATCCTTAAGTGCGCCATCACATGGCCACCATTTGTAAACTCCTGTTGGCTTCCCCAATGACTTTGCTTGTCGGAAGCTAGCACTGAAAGTCTCAAATGATGATCACATGACCATGGGGATGCTGCAACCAATGTAAGGACAAGGACCAGTCGTAGGTACCACTCGTTCAGTGCCGTCTTAAGTTCAAATGGTTGCTGAATGAGTGGTTGTTAAGCAAGGACCACCTGTAATGGAGAACAATTAAGGCTAGTGTGGTCTGACATAGGAAGTAAACTTACTTGGAATCCAGAAAATTGTACCCTGCCATTCTGATTGACCCCTTAACAAACATGGCTTCACTGAAAAGAAGAAGGTATCAGTCCTGGGATCTGCAAGGCAAACAAATTTAAGGATTTTTTTTTTTTAAATAACATGAATCTTTGACCATTCCTGTTGGACTCAATTGTACTACTAAAACACACAACTAACATACCTTCGAAATTAATAGCAATAAGCGTTGATCGATACTTTGAGTCAGTTTGGGAGTGGAAGAAAATAGCAAGACAATACTTGATCAGGATAATATAGAGCTCTTGCAGCTAGAAAAACACATCATATAAAAAACAAATGCACACTTTGGGAGTTCTTCTGGACCTGTAGCTAATTGAAGCAGCTGAGATTACCTGCAATAGAGATTACCTACACATAGAAATCTATTTAGAGCTTTAAAGTTCACTCGTTTCTCATCTCTGTGGCCATGTCCTTTGTAAATTATTCTCTTTTTCCTCACCTACAAAGATGTTCTACAAAGGATGTGACTTCATAAGAAGCCACCTTTTCATAAGTGGTGACATACTACAGCTTTCAAAATAAGAGAAGTTGTTAACCCATACCAGGCCATATTCGATGGCTGAAGTTTTCCTAGTAGGTCTCAAGTTTCATGGGGCAACCAAAACAGATTTAATATGTTATTGTTTTCTGCTCCAAAGCAAATATTTAAACAAGTTCTCTTTCTGCTTTGTAGGTTCTAAAACATAGTACAGTAATTGTAAAGGTATGCCTGCTCCTTGTAGAAACAAAGTGTTTCAGTGTTCACGCTGCTTGGTCAAATGTGATATTAATTACATAAATTCAGCTGACCCTGTTCATTTTACTTAAATTAGAAGAAATGTTCATGGTCTTCCCCCAAGGTTTAAACTAATTTAATTCTGTAAGTGAATTTACAAAATGTAAAATTACTTTGGTACCAATTCCTAAAGGACTTATAGCAAAGGGTGGGGTCAAAAGTATCCATGAAAGAACAAAGGAGCAAGTGATGGCACAAATATGATGGCATCATCACACAAACAATGCAACTGACATATTTGCATCAGATATGACTACAGATTTCTAACTAAAAAGTGGACTTTTAAAAAATAAATACAGGCATGTTACTTTATACTAGAGCAATGTTTCTTAAAGTGTCATCTGAGGACCCCTGGGGGTCCCCCAAGACCCTCTCAGGGCTCTGCAAAATCAAAATTATTTCCCAGAGATTGAAAATATTTGCCAAAATTTAAAACAATGTCACTCTTCTCATTGTTTTTTACAGGTGGTCCTTGAGTTACAACCAATTGTTTAGCGACTGTTCCAACTTGCGATGGCACTGAATGAGGGGGACTTATGACCAGTCCTCAGAGTTCTGGCCATTGCAGTGTCCCCACAGTCACATGATTGTGAGCTGGGTGCTTGGTGCCCAGCTTGTGATTACGACATCACAGAGAGCCATGGTCCTGTGATCATGACTTCTGATGTTCCCTGCTGACCTCCCCAAAGCAAAGTCAATGGAGAAGCCAGCAGGAAGTCCAAAGTTGCGGCCATGTGAGGTTCCTGCTTAGCATCTGCACAGTCCTCACTTAACGACAGCAACCAGAACTGCTGTCACTAAGCGATGGGGTTGCACTTTATAATCGTTGCGCTTTATAATCATGTCACTTAGCAATGGTAGTTCCAGTCCCAATTGCTGTCATAATCCAAGGACTACCTCTATGGGTTAAAAAAAATAGGTTTTTTCATGAAAAATATTTTATATACAGTATGTTAATATCTAATGGGTTTAATATTGCTATATTGTTATGATTCAATAAATAAATAATTGACAAATGAATCAATTTTAATTTTACAGTAAACATCAATAAATATGACCCATACAAACAAAAGCTCTTTTGGGGACTTCCATAATTTTTAAAAGTAGGAAGGGGTCCTGAGAGCAAAAAGGTTAAGAAACCCTGTACTAGAGGAACCTTTTCTCAATCATTTTCTGACTGCCAATAGTTCTCTACATTCACACACAAATCTTTTCCATCTCTGCTCCATGAAATTCTTTCAAATCATGGCACGAGTGTTTGGAGGCTAATGCTATCTGCTCTGAGCTACAGACCTCTGGGTGACTACTAGATGGCAGCAAAGAGTTAGGATTTCATGTATCTCTTTGTTGCCATCTAGCAGTTGTCCAGATTTTTGCAGCCCAAATCTGATGGTCCCACCGGAGGCAAAACATAATTTCTAGTGTTGAGGATGGTCCTCTCAATGCCTAGGTTATTTTCACTGAATAGGAGACTATTATTCCTATTTGTGAAGATAGGAAATCTATCTAAGTCTGATGGCTGAGCCACATCGTGACAGATTACCCAGACTGCAGTCATATACTCATTTACCAGGGAATTAATTTCCTCTTTGTGAAGGGAACTTTCTTCTGAATAAGCTAACTTCTTGGGAAGTTTGTGTATTTATTTTGTTTATTTAAAAGATTTGTATGGCCACCCATCTTAAAACCCAACTCTGGGTGGCTCACAACAGCAATAAAACCCCAAAACTATATTAAAACCCCCCCCATAAAACTGTGAAACTGTAAAAAACAAAACCCAAACCCAGTAACACTAATAACATTATAGGGAATGGTGCCTAAAGTTGAGGTATCAAAATTTTTAAACAATTGAAAAAAAAAGAACGGTTAATTAAATGGCCAGATTTTCATGTGAAAATCATTGTGTGATGCTGCAGTCATAAGGTGACAAGTGTGTATGTGTGGATTTGACCCCAGCTTAGCCACGAACCAAATATTGGAAATACATTTGAAGTAAGTAGAATTTTGTCTGTCTAGCCACTGCATTTTTCTATTTTATTCTTTGATTTGTGGGGGAAAAAAGTAACCAGTTTGAAGTGTAAAAATCTGTTTAGGTTAACTAACAGTTAGCTTCGTTTTCCTAACCAATAGCAATGGTAAGATATTTATATAAAGAACCTGAAATCAAAAAGCATCAAATTAACTTTTTCATTTTACAGAAACGTGTTTTGGCCTAGGTGTTAAATCAAAAGTGAAATGCATGTGAAATAGACAGAAATTGCTAATGAAGAGCATACCGGAGGCCCAGTGCAGTATCCAATAGTCTTAAGATGAGAGCGTTGTCTGTCTCAGACTAACCGAGGAACAAACTAGCTAAGGAAACAAGGGTGCATTAAGGTGGTTGTAAAGTTTTGAAAACTGAAGAGCTTTTCCAGCTCAAAAGCACCACATACATGTACTATTTTCTAATGAAAATTATGCATCCTAGATTGCAGGTTCCCACATTAAGTGTAAAGAACATACCAGTGCATGACACAAAAGCTAATTTTGTCAGGGTTACTTTATTGCAAAAGCAGGGTAAATGGAGAAACGGAAATCCACCTCACTGAAGGCACAATGATTTTTTAAGTTGTGTGTGTGCACATGCTTACTTTTGAGTCAGTGTTCCCAGCAACTGCGTGGACTAGTCCCTGCAGTTTTCTTGGCAAGGTTTTTCAGAAGTGGTTTGCCATTGCCTCCTTTCTACGGCTGAGAGAGAGTGTCAACCAGCTAGCTTTGTTCCTGAAGCAGGACTAGAACTCATAGTCTGCCGGTTTCTAGTCTGGTGCCTTAACCACTATGCTAAACTGCCTGTCTTTTCAAGTTATAACAAACTGCCTCTCTTTTTAAGTTGCACATACACTATTTGCAAATATTTAACAAGACAGGAGATGCACAGATACTACGCAATCTGGCTCTAAGTTAGTGAAAAGCACAAAAAAATCTTGGAGTTCACCAGAACAAAGACACCACAGCACTCTCCCCAAAATGATAAAAACAGACGTCCTTCTGATCTGTTTCCAGCACTGTCCAGGACACATTTTTCTGGCTATTTTAAAGAAATAGAAATCAGAACAATAAAGAAGCAGGAAGGGTAAACGAATCTGAAAGTTTTTGCAAACACTATTAAACAAAAGCATGGAGGTGCTTTACTTACCACAATAGTTATATAAAATATCAATGTCATCGGATGTACAAATCAGTTGCTTTTCTGGTGCCGCAGTAAAGCCATAAACAGAAAAGATTGTAACAAGCTTGAACAAGTTTAAGTATCTCAACACCATCTTGTCAGCAACAACTTCATTTACTTCATTTCCAGTTAAAAGAGGAACGACGTTATGCTTCGTCACCTTTAGACGAGAAATTTTTTTTAAAGGGGAATAGCAATGTTACGTCTTAAACCATACCAAAACAATTATCTGAAATTCTTTTCCACCATTTCACCCATTGTTTCAGATGTCTGATATATTTTCTGAATTTCATTTGTGTAAAATTACACCTGTGGCTTTCTATTAGTGAATTATAAAAATTATAAAATAATTGTTACATTAAAAATAATTATAACTATTTTATAATTTTGCATTTTACTGTAAGTAGTTTATAATTATAAAATTGTAATCATTACAAGATTATAAAAAAAATATAAAAAGAGAAGGTACATCACTATATTCACCCAGGCTAGATTTGATCATGACTATCAGCAGGCAGACCCTCAAGAAATGTTGGCTTCTCAATCCAAGAATTCAGCTTTGTTTTGGCATCTGATAACCCACCTACCCACCCACCCCCATCCAACCACCAGCTCTTCTCCTTCCTTCACAGCATGAATGGGCCATTTTAGGATGTTTATATATGCAGGAGGAACCACCCAAACCCGACCTAGAGCTTAATGAGAGTTTGTTTCCATGATGGCCCTCTTTAATAAGCTCAGAAATAACAGGTTTAGTTAAGCAACTCAAGTCTGATCAGAACACTTCCAAAATTCTTTGGAATACAGTAATCTGGATTGGACAACTCCTAGTATGGCCTCCCTATTCACAGTAAAGCTCTGATCCCAAAAAGAATGAGGCTTAGCTTTCATAGCTGCTATCTACAAAAAGGCAACCAGGATGCACTTACTAATTATCAGCCCATTAGCCTCTCTAGCATAGTAAGCAAATTGCATGCTAGGAATTTATACAATCAGCTAGAATGGGTTGAATCAGGAAATATTCTGACTGAAGAGCAAGCAGACTTCAGAGCTGGGGGTTCAATTTTAGACACGCTCTTATTTGTAGCAGTTAGTCAAAAATACACTTTTAGGCCTGGATTTGTACGAAATATAGCTTTTATTGATTTTATATTCACCTTTGACGTTATTTCTAGATATGAATTATGGTATAAATTTAAGAGTTCTACTACAGACAGAAATATTATCTAAGATAGCAGATAAGTCTTACTTATATACAAACTTTACAAGAATTCTAGTTTAAGATCAGGTGCACTATGCAGGGCTATTACACCAAGGCAATTCCTACTACCGTAAGGGTTAAGCAGGGATGCATTTTTTGTGCTGCTGCTGTGACACAATTGTCAATTGTCCAGCAGCCAAGATGAATAATCATACTCATCATTCTCCAAAACTGAAGCATAGACATATTGCAATCCTCCCAGATGATATGTTACCTCAGGTTCCAACTGGCCAAAAGTGAGCCATGCATTGCAACACAGAAGCACTCAAAATTATTTATATGAAACCTCATGTTTAGGGTTTGCCAAGCATCCTAAAATTCATGCCTGGCAACTGAACAGGCATTCGATTGAACAGGTTAAAATCTTTGTGCTTTGGGAAACAGTGTTTTATGCTACTGGTAAACACAGGGCACATATGGAGTACATTGTTCAAAAACCACAGAAATCAACAAAAACCCTGCCATCTTCTTATTACTCTAGAGGTGCATGATTCATACCTGCTGCACTAGAGTATTTTTAACTGGAGTCCAGCACTTCTATATGGAGCCCAATCAGAACCGCATAGTGACCTCACCACCTTGGAACGGATGCAACCTAAATTCTTCAGGAACACTTTCCTGATGCCATGATGGATTCCTAATGCGCTTTTGTGCCACTAGGCCAACATGAGCTAAACTGAGACTCATATTTGGACATGCATCCTTTCACATTGACTAAAACTACTTTTTCCCAGTGGGCTTGCCCCCTATTTTAATTGATGGTTTTGTTTCATTCTGGTATAGGACATTGCCTGGGAAATTTAAATATTAGTTTCTCACCAGACCATGGGACACAAGCATGCAGCAACAGCCCTTAAACAATCTGCCACAGATCTGGAAAGCCAATTAAATTGGGCTGCACCACCTAAAGGTGCATTTCTAGGTAATCACTTTTTTTCCAAGTGGATATTTAAGCCAAAGAACGGTTCTCAAACTCCAAAGAGCCCTAACTCCAGGAAGATTTCATGTCCTTTCAACAGCTGTTTTCAGAATAAATTTTGTGATATTCCATTTGAACAAAGATTTTGCTTTGTGGTAAAAGTTATTGGAACATTAAACTAAGTTTTATAATATCACAGTTATTACAAAGATGCCCAGTTATAGCTAATAACCCTTCATAGTGTTAGATTTCCAGCCACCCAAACTCAAATCTATTTACAGCTAATATTGTCTAGCCAATGTGATTTTATTTCCTTGAATATGGTTTAGTCTTGTTTCACTATTTGTAAAATGTGCTGCATTTTGACCACTTAACTTTTATAATTATTTTTTCCAATTTTTATTTGCTGTAATTTTTCTACAATTTTTATCTCATAATTTGTCCTCTCCTTTTTAAATTTGTCAGTGACCGTAAAAAAGCTTATTGGGTTGTTGCATTTGTCCATAAAGGAACAGAAAACAGTTGCAAAAACCCATTCATGCAAATTCACAGCTCTGATAATAGAAGTTAATCCACATTGTTGCAACCCAGGTGTGGTACCTCTGTTTTAACAGAAAGGTATTTTGTGATTGCCTACTACAGTAATAATTTTCCTCCTTTCCCAGGGCAATTATTTCCTGAAAGAACTACACCTATCTTTTCTGTGTCTAGACATCTACATGGCATGGCCATGCTTTCAAAAGTGGTAGGCAACCATCTTTCTAGGTACTGTTACATACTGAATATATAAAGCATACACCACTCTGTCAAAGCTATAGCCTTCCCTTTTGTGAATGTGATCATAAAACAGTATTTGGCTGCGATCAGGATACACAGCCATAACCTAGCTAGGCACATGTTACATGAACCAGTTAGTTGTCACTTCAGAGCATAATCACAAACCCGTAAGTATGCATGTAAACTACTTAAGCACAGGTAAATCTGGCGAGTATAGCCTTAATGCTCTTCAGAGTAAGACCAACCATTCTTTCCATGTAATAGAAAGCATTTTAAAGACTAAGCTAGATGATTGGTCAATCTACCTTTTTCTTGCTGACCATTTAGACAAATTTTCCCAGCCTCGATGGGACTGGGAATTTATTGGGCCCTTCTGGATGCAAAACATGTGCTCTACTTTCAAAAAAATATTCCTTTTCCTTACCCTTTAAGGCTGCCCAGAGATCACAGATCCTGTACATGCACTGGAGTAGCAGCCACAATTGCCATCTTTGCATGAATGATATGTAGATTGGAAGATGTTTCCACGTAGACCAGATTTGTAAAATCCATCCTTCAAAGGATATAATTTTTAACTACTTTTATTAATCAGTTTTCCAGAGGAAAGAAGTCTTACCAGTCTTCTAGAGATGAAACAAGTCTTATCACTGTTGTCACTTATGCCAGAACCAGCGAATAAGATTTTATTACTATTAACTCGTGATATTTGTTCATATGAATGGCCGTAATATTACTAAAATCAGTGTGTGCCAACAATCCAAAATCATAGGAACCCTTAAGAACATTTTTAAAAGACAAAATAATCATCTGTGTATCCATCAGCTGTGAATAAAGGTATTTCACTTACTAGTAAGCCAATTACAGCTCTGTATTTATTTAACAATGCATGCTTTCTGAACATTCCATATGGGGGCCTACATTCAAAGGTGTCATACTGGGATTCAGGTAACGAGTCCCTCTAGTGGTTTCTAGTGGCAAAAACCTTTAGTGAATCTCATCCATTCTTGCGACCTCTAACTCCCTCAGTGTATGGTTTTGGAAAAACTGAAGGACACCTCAATAGGCAGAAACTTAAAAGAAATAAAAACATGTATTCCTTAAAATTGAACTAGTTCTTAGAACTGGAAGAGGAATTATTTGGGAATTGCATCAATCCACCTGTGAAACGGATACTATGGTTGTCCTTGACTGTCCTCCATATGTATATTTATTATTATTTTATTGAGTGTTCACTTGGTTAGCCACCCAGAGTCACTGTTGTGAGATGGGCAGCCATATAAATTGATCTAGGACTTATCTATGGGGGGAAATTATTTTGTAGCGAACTCCAGCTCTATTCATCAAAAGCATGGCAAGATCTTAAAAGACCACTGAAGTGGCTGTAGTCCACAAACACGTGAGGCGTAAGAAACTTCTGCTACATTCTTTATAATCTTTTTGCACAACAGACTAACATGCCTATCCCAGTAGAAACACCTTTAATCACCTTCATCAATATTTAAATGAACAAAGAGTAATGGAGAAAAAACAGGATTAGGCTCACTTAGAATCCATGAAAGAATTCTGAATAGCAAGCAGGAATAAGGTAATACATTTAGAAAGATTCTGACATTTTAGAATTCTATTCATCATCTGAGTCGTTCAAATCAAACTGAAAGGGTTTGTCATAACCCATTAGATGGCTGTAGTCTTGAGCGTAATGAAAATGGAATGGATTAACAAACATTGCTCTTCTTTTAACATAAAATGTTGTGAATATCTTGCTGATGTCTGGAACAGTCACATCTTTCTGATGGAATAGAGTTTTCTTTTCTTTCAAAATACCACTGTACGTAACTGCTGTGTATGTGTCTGTTTTAGCTTCGTGGTATAGCCGGATAATATACCTTCTAGTAAATAAATGGAGGAGAAATGGTGTTAGAAAAATAAAGAAAAGTGTGACACTATAAAAAGCAATTTCCAAGTAGAGTTTGTCAACATTTAAGCCAAACTTGAATATGATACCCATCAACATGGAAGCAGTAATTATGCTGGTGGTAAAACAGAAAATTTTCACTCCTGGAAGAAAAAGAAAGAGATTTTAGTATTTAAGAGGTTCAGACTGGCTCTCAACCACATATAATGGCATACATCCAGACAGTAATTCAAAAGCGACACTAATAAGATCCATTTACATCCATTTGCTGGGAGAGCCACCTTCTTACATTCAATAAGATTGACTTCTGAACTAAGGTAGTTGGGGTAACTGAGCTAAACGAAATCTTTAGCAATATGCAGCTGTTTGAGTGGGAAGCCAAAAAGGGGTATTTGCTGCAGCTGTCACCACTCCTATAAGAAACTATGCATTGTTTACTTGGTGACCATATATATTTATTTTGGACTTTTAATTGTTTTTAAATTATTTTAACTGTTTTATGGTTTTTATGATTGTAAGCCACCCAGTCACTTGTTGAGATAGGCGGGTATAGAAATTAAACAAACAAACCCATAGTATTTCCTTGACTTACATTGCAGCCAGAAAAAGGCATACAGGTAGTCCTCATTTAGAGACCACAATTGGGATGAGCAGCTGTTGTTAAGCAAAGCAGTTGCTAAGTGGGAAATCATGTGACCAGGGCTGTGCTTTCCTTTTTCCCACTCTCTTTGGAATGCTCACCCCTGTGTGGCTGGGATAGCTGGCTCGAAACTGGCAAGACCAATCATTTTCACACCTTCCACTTTTGTTTGCCTCCTAACCACTCCCCTGCCCTTTGAATGCTCATCCCAGCTGGATGCTGGGATAATTAGCAAGAAGGGAATTAATCTTTGTATTTACATTGGTTGGAGAGGAAGGTATTACAAGAAAGCAAGCAGGCACACAGTTGGGAATACACATCAAAAGCAATGTGGTGGCATCAGCAGCCTGGAGCTGTGAGCGTGCTACACAAACAGCTCGAAGTATTCCCCATTGTGTGCCTGTTTACTCTTATAATCCCTTCCACTCAAATCTCTCTGCTATGCGGGGTGGAGGGAGAAAAAAAATAAGCAATTTCTCTAGGCAATCTCTTCTGTGCCATGTCACCACAGTGGTAGTTAATTGTATCTAGAATGTATCAAATTGGGAATGGGAACTCCTAAAAATATATGACTTCAACTACACCCAGGTGGTATCTCAAAAACCAAGAGATAATAATGTAGTTTGGCTACACTTTAGAGGGATGTCCCAGCTGGCTATTGCTCATTTTTCATGTGGTTGTACAGAACACTCTACTGGCAACTTAGAACATTAAAACAGTGTTTGCATTATACAAGAATGCCAGAAAATTCATTTCCATTTTTGACTTAGCCTTAATTCAAGGCAGCAGAGAACCTTGTTTAAGTCCAACTGCTTCATGGATTGTCCTTGTCCATCTACCAGCATTTTTCTCCTTCTAGCCTCTGTGCTCCCTAATAGACTAAAAGGAGCCATTAAGGTGCCTACAATTATTTTTGGTTTTTAGGCAAGAAAATAAGTGATATGTGACCGAGAAAGCATCTTCCTCCTAGCAACAGTCCCAAATGCCTGGGTTAAACTACTAGTCTCTTAAATAAGAGATTTAAGTATATAAACAAATGAATACAAATTATCATTATGCACTTTGCATACATTTCTGTATGATAAGAATTCTCACTCATGAAAAACAATATTTTTTTAAAAAACTAAAAAGAAGCTCTTCCCAACACACTTACCTAATACAGTTTTTGATAAATTTCCAGAATAAATTAATCTTCCAAATTGTGAATGTTCCTTGAGGGATGATGTACCAAAGCGGCAGAGAGATTCTGCATGGGGAAATGGAACCTAGGAGACAAATACCATATACAACCAATAGTATCAATTATCTTTTCTGGTAAATTTTCTCATATATAAACATATATAAACATACATACACAGCCATGCTTTCTTCTAGCAACTAGCCTAAAGGATGATCCTTACGAGTCTGGCTGAGATTGGCAAGCTGCTTCCCTACTTCTAACCATGGTTCCCTTTGCAAAGTGAGGGAGGCATGGGCTACATGAAAGGTTAAGGTGCAGTGTCCATGATACAGAGGTATTTATGTAAATATTTATTTATTGTGTAAGATTTATATGGCCACCCATCTTCTACAATATAATGTTGGGTAGCTGACAACACAGCAATACAGAAAACTCAGTAAAATTAAAACCATTACACACATTATCTCTAAGATGCCCATCCTCAATAATCATATCAGCAATTTCAGCTCTCTGAAACACCTGCTGCTATACACGCATTTCAAAGAAGAGCAATATATGCATTTCGAAGTATTTCTTACTAAATCAAGACTAGCCATTTGCTTACAAATCCTACACCCTACCAGGGGGGAACAAGAAGGCTGATTCACATCCCAGATTTTGTTTCCAATTTCCTGCTGCTGGGCTATGAAACCCTAACATCTATCATCCCAAGCATTCTTCAGCTGAGCACAGGCAGCATGGATTACTCCAGGGCAGTGTTTCTCAACCTTGGCGAGTTCAAGGCCTAGATTTCAACTTCCAGAATTCCCCAGCCAGCCTTCCACACATTCTGAAATCGCCAAGGTTGAGAAATACTGCGCCAGGGTTTCTCAACCTAGTTGGATGGGGAATTCTGGGAATTGGACTCCGCACATCTTAAAGCTGCCGATCTTAAGAATCACTGGATTACACCACCGACTACAGATCAACACGTGCAACCTGCGAAACCTGGCAGGTCAGGAGCCGCGGCTTAAGTCCCAGTTACACGCTTTCCGCGGGAGCTCCCGTCCTCCCTCGCCGTGCAAGGAAGCACCGTACGCTGCAGCACCTGCTTGTTTCCCGCCAGCCAAAAGCCGCATCCAAAGGCTCCGGGCGCGCCAAGCAGCGTCCGCAGCCTGCAGTGCGGAGCCGTGAAGGGCTGGCGCGTCTCGAGGACTGCCGCCAGCCTCTTCGTCTGCCGGAGCGCCCTGCATCTTCCAACGCTTTGCTGCCATCGGTTTAGGCCGGGAGCGTGGAACCTCAGCCCCGCCACCAGCAACATCGTCACCGCAGGTAGCTGCCGCTCGCGGGAAAGAGAAAGCGGGCGCAGCTGCGGGACCTCCCCTTCCGGCGTACGGAGAGGCCGAGAGCGGCGGTGGGTGCGTTGCCGCAGCGCGCCTCGGCGGAGGGAGCGCGGCGTTTCAAGTTTGGCGGCTCGGTCTGAAGAGGACGCTGAAAGGTTTTCGAAGTCAGTGGGATCCGGATCAAATGCCAAGAACCCGACTTTTCCCACCCAAGGAATAGCGGGATTAAATTGACTCAGGATGAATCGTGCTGCTTGAGGCACGCGGTCCTGGGGAGAGAGGAGCTTGAGTGTCCTAAGGCTCAGCTAACGATGGAAAGACGGTGGAAGTTTATTGTCTGCAGCTCTGAGTGTGAAAAATAAAGCAGCATTGCCAAGTGAATCGTTCCTCAGCGAATCTGGCATAAGACTTGGAAATGTGTCCCCCCCACCCTCGAATATGAGGTACATATCCTGCAAGCATACTGCAAGGCAGTCCCTTTGCTTTTTAGCAGCATTTCTCAACCTTGGCTGCTTGAAGAGGTGAGGATTTCAACTCCTGGAAGGCTGGCTAGGGAATTCTGGGAGTTGAAGTCCACACATCTTCAAGAGGCTAGAGTTGAGAAACATTGCTCTTTAGCATACTTGGAATAAAATCTGTTTTCCAAAAATGTTTTTACTTCTAGGAAATAAAAACAAGCATGGCCTTTGAGATGGTTAAAAATTTATTTGAAGCTTACATGTTTCCAATATTTACAACCTAATCTAAAATATATGGAAGGATTTTATCTTCAGCCGTGTTAAATCTAGTACTAAGATGATCACAACTGTATATAAATGGAGAATACTAATAGGGATATTGTGTGGGTGTGTGTAGAGCACACACATGCATGCAAACTCAAAGTAATTACTAGGCACAGAAGTGCAAACTTAATCACCCTCTAGAATAGCCCTTCCAATCCCAGTACCCCCCTGCTATCTTATCTACAACTACTATCATCTTAGTTGGAATAATGGTAGTTGTACTTAAACACTGGGAAAGCATGAGGTTGAGGAAGGCAGCTCTGGAATATTTCCCAAATTAGGATGGAGTTTTAACAATCAGTATATTAATTCTGAGGATAAAAAGAAAACCAGTGGAAAAACTACTGGCTAATGAATTAATGTTCTACACATTCCTCCAAAGTTGTGAAATAAACCTAGGAAGTCTTGCAACAAGTCCATATGGACTTAGTTATCATTTAATAGGAGGATATTTCCCAGATTCTGTTTTGTCCTTGAGCTCAAGAGTATAGTATATCTAGTTTCCCAAATAACTATTCACTGATAGAGGTTCCTTCACTGTTTCCTTTAAACTTCACGGTGCTGCAGCAACAGCCCTTCTGGTTAAGTTTTAGTACCTAAAATTGAATAATCTAGACAAAACTTCATTAAAAAAATCTATGTTAGTAATTTAACATATAATCTTTAAGGGTTGGGTTGAGCTTTAACTTGTTGCTCCAATCTTTCCACAACATTTTTCAAACGTTCTTCATCATTGAAGAAATACATGCAGAGTTTTCTTTCCATCTGTTGTAATTTATTGTTCTCTAGGACCTTCTTCTTAGCCTTTATATCAGCAAGAAAATCCATAATAAGCTGATTTATTTTATTCAACTGGAATTCCAGCTGGTGAAAATGTTCAGACAGTTCCTAAACATGACAGAAATATAATAGTGAATTCAATACATTTCTTTCCCAATATATCTTCCTATAAATATCATACTAATTCTTTTATGTAGGCAACCATGAGCAGTTTCTGCCCACATCGTTCTGAAATATGCTTCTTTCACAACTTGGAATTCTTGGCAGATTCACATTTATACTGTAGATCAGGAATCTGAACATTTTGATTTGATGCTATAAGCAAACCATTATTGGTCATTGGCAAGAACCCTCTGCTGGATGAAAAAGTATGGCTGGGTTCACACAATATATCAGATCGGGGGGTCTCAAGCTCAAATATTCAAAAGTGCTGCCTAAGAGCTAGTTCATTTGCCAGAAACCTTATCATACATTGCTACAAAAACATTAGCATGTCAAGTGAAGAGCCACTTCACTTTGGTCTCTTAGCTGGCAGCATATCTTCAACCAGAACACCAACATCTGGTCTAAGAAACCCATCTCAGAATATCTGCCCAAATCCTGCTTCTATTTTCCTTCCTTTCTTCTTGCTAAGAAGACCTATTTTGCTTTCCTGCATTCTTTTCAGACCTTCTGCCCCAGGAGCAGAATCTCCCAATGATCTGACAAGCTATTCTACTGATTGCTGAGCTAGCCTCTGGCAATGACTCAAAGTCTTGATGAAATTGCCTTTTTCTGTTCACGGATCTCAGAGTATGCTTTGGTCCATTGAGGAGCTCCAGAAGAAGCATCAGAAGCATCTTAGCAGTACAGATGAAAGGGGCTGAGGCAGAAAGTGTTTTTCCATCATAGTGCCAATGCTCCTGAAAGCCGCCTCCTAGACTAGCGCCACCCCTGCCTCCAATGACAGAATCCTGATAGTGAAGGGCCTTCAGGAAAGTATTATTCACCATTGGTAATATTATTTATTAAGTACTGCATTCATTTTTCAGGAACCTGAATTGAGATGGTATTATTCGAGGTTGTGGATTATTTTTACTGTGGATGTTTTATTATATTTTATGTTGTTGACAGCTACCAGGAATCTGGAAAGATTCAGCAAATCTTTAAATACAGATTTAATAAAATAAAATATGAATTTTTGACCCTGGCTTAACTCTCTGAACCCAGTTGATGAACCATATAAAGAATTCCAGGAGGCAGGATATGACCCAGTGAGATTTGGGAAAGATGGGAACTGCTAAAGACAAATCAGAAACCTTTAATGTTCTGTAATGTTCTTTAAAAGCAGCAGCTACTACAAATCTAGTTTCTGTGACCAGGAGTGAGATCAGGGTTAGCCTATATAGCCAGAGACCCCAGAAAGAATGCAGTGGCTCTAGAGTACATAACTGTTTGTGTTCTAGATACAGCTACAGAAAATTGGATCTTGTACAAACTTCACACAGGCAGCATGGCAATTTTGTGATGGCTCTTGTTTCTCCTCCCACTGTGGAAGCAAGAGAGATAGGATTTGAAAGCCAGAGAAAACAGCTGTCTTACCACTGTCACAATGAGGGGCTTCAAGCTTGGTGGATGAGCCTGCAACAGATGTCAATATGGATAGCTGATGGCACTAAGGTGGTCAGGGAAAAAGGGCCAGGCCGAGCCAGAATATTTAGGACAGGTCCAGAGTGTGTCAGAGGTTTGGAAGGACTCAGTTCTGCCTACTAGATTTATAATAGCATACTATAGAGTTTAGATCAGTGTTTCTCAACCGTAGCAACTTTAAGATATGTGGACGTCAACTCCCAGGATTCCCCAGCCAGCATTGCTGGCTGGGGAATTCTAGGAGTTGACGTCCACATATCTTAAAGTTGCTACGGCTGAGAAACACTGGCTTAGATTATACATATCTAATGACCACATCAAAAAACCACATGAATAAGGTATTTTCTTATAATTGCACTGAGTACTAAGAAAACTCCATTAAACCACAATCTCAGGTGATCATAATTCAATTACTTACCTGATTACTAAGACAGACACTTTCTTCTTTGCAGTATATAGAATCATGAAGAATAGTTAAATCAGCATCCATCTTTGACAGAAGAAGAATTTGTTCTTGGCCAGCTATCACTAATTGGTCAAGCACTGATACTGAATCCTGGTGTAACTTCTCAGCCATCTCCTCAAGCCTTTCATATGTTCTGAATAATTGCTTTGGATTTTTTCCTTCCAGAAGCTGACACATCCTTTAAAATATGTATAGAAGTGGGATACAAGTACAATGAAGTTAACAACACCAGCATTTCCTGAACAGTGAACTATTATAAGATACTACATTATTTAATAAAATCTGTACAATCTGGCTCAAATTCAGCAGTTCAAGGGGTGTTGGCCCTTTGCACCCATGTTATGTTTGGTTCAAGAGTCATGTTTGACATTATTTCTTGTGCTACCATTCTAATGCATTATTTTAAATAAATAAAAGGAAGCACCGGCAAAGTACACCTGACTTTGGAATGATCGAATCCAACATTAGGCAGCTATTAATATACAGGGAGAACATTAAGCTAGCCAATCTTCTTGGTTGAAATGTTACCAAAGTTAGATGAAAAATGTACATTTGATGCAAACTGGAACATCCATACACTCTTTTATTCAAGGAAAGAAGCAGGTAAATTATACTGTAATCAAAATAACAAAAACCCAAAATATTTGCATCTTAAAAGTGAACTTAGAACCTGTTCATCTGCAAAGTTTGGATGGGAGGTGAGACTACATCCATTGATTTTAATGGTAATCTCATTGATTTTAATGGTAATCTCCATTTCAGTTTCCTATAGCTCTGCAGAAAAATGTTTTACTAACCTGGCAAGTATTTTTCATGCAAGTATTCAGGTTAATAACTGCTTAACTAGAAACATCTTAAAATATTGTACAATAAAAAGAAAGTAAATGTCTATCACAAGTTCATGCAAATATATATATGCTGGCTCAGAGCAGTTACCAAGAAGGAAGATTCACTGATTTCAATCAAATTGTTTTCATGTTTTGGGCCTGGGATTTTTTTATCTACAACAGACTTTATGTTTAGTGCCTCAGTAAGTTTGAAGCGAGTCAGCTTCTTACCTGTGTGCTGCATTATCCTTTGACTCAAGGGTATTTCTTGGTGCCCTATGAAGGGATATAGAAGGCTCAGACATTGTTTCTATTGTCCGCGCTAAAATGTCGTTGCTTGATTTCAGGTCCTGCACCATATTTTCCAGCAGACGGCTGTTTTCCCTAAGTTTTCGAAATTCAATTTCATACGCCAACTGAAGAAATTCAAATGATGCCTTCTGTTTGATCAGCTGGTTACAGATCTGATCCTGCCTCGATATATAGTAGTCCTGTCGAGCAATTTGTAGATCGAAATCCCCCTTAACCACAGGCATATTCAACAGCTCTGCGTTCTCCTTAATTAGCAAAGGTAGAGTTTCACTGTTTATTTGTGATAAATCTGTTTTTATTTTTGCGATGTCATTATTCAAGCTAGAAATTTTAGCTTCAAATTTTTCTTTTCCACGAATCTGCAAAATTAATAAACAAATAGTTTCTGAGTTTCTGTTTAACTGAATTCTTATTAATTCTTGAATTCCAGAAGTTCCCCTCTAATTAGTTTGAGTTCTATATTTACAATACTGTTTCATTCCTTTTCCTTCTCCTCCACTTTGCCCATCTTACAACATCCAACAGTTGGTATGCATGAGGTCAATAATTAAACAATATCTTGTGAGATACAGGAAGCATGCCTTCTCTGTCACAGTGCCTGCTCTATGGAATACACCCCTACCCCACCCTTTAAAACATCCCTGAAGGCCTTGTTCTTCCTCCATGTCCTGGGCCAGGATGGTATATAAGCCTGTTGCAACAACCTGAGGTCTACGTTGTGTCCCTAGAGTAGTGTGTTTTATTTTTGTTGTCTTCTTTTCATATCGTGATGTTTTTAACCCTTGCTAGCTGATCAGAATCAATTGGCAAGTAGACAGCCATATAAATTGGATAAATAAATTCCATAATACACCGTTTAATTTGAAGTGCAATTACAACTGCTCATCTTTAAAATCTGAGTTGCTGTAGAGCTGAGCCAGTGAGAAATATTTTGCAAAACTTCATTTGCTCACCAATTTCTTCCACTTATTTTATTCACACTATAATAACTTTACTTAGCCCCTCCATTTTTGAAAGGCCACATAATTTATTGCAACATAGAAACTATACTATGAAGCAAATTCAGCCAACATTGATCCCTACAAGGATGGAAGCTTTTCAGAAGTCTGTAGTTCTCTTCTACCAAGTATTTCTCATTTCCTCCATAAAGTTCCAATGTTACTGATCGATATAGATAAAATAGTTCTATTCAGAACTTTAATTTGAATATTCTATAATTACGATGTATATATTCTATCAGCATATTTTATTTCTCGAGTGGAAATCCACATATCCTTGTCCACCTGAGTCCCTTGTCAAGGAGATCCAGTTATCCCAGTGGCTGAAAAATCAAGGAAATAATTACCAGTGTGAGAATCAGTTATTTGGAGGGTTTATTTATTTGATTTGATTTAGGTGCCAACTGACTCTAGACTAACTCTGGGTTTATCACAGCATAAACAAGACAGAATAAAAATACAATATAAAACAGAAGAGATAGAGAACAAGATGGTCAGCCTGGCCAACAACACCACACACAAACAAACATATCCACCCCAACCACCTCAATCCAAGGCCTGGAAGAACAGTACGATCCATCATCAGGGTGATAGCCACACAGATCTCAAGAGGAACTTCATTCCTGAGGGCAGGAGCCACAAGAGATAAGGCACACTTCCTGGGTCCCAACAGATGACACTGTTAATTGAAGGAATGCAGAGTGTGCCAATCCTGTTGGCTCTTACTGGTGAGGCAGACACCACAGGAGATAGACGGTCCCTCAAGTAACCAAGCTGTATCCTATGTAGGACTTCACAGGTCTCACCCAGGGGTTTCATGTAGGTGTTGAACAGGAAGGGACACAGCATCGAGCCCTGTGGCATCCCACAAAGGAAGGGCCTAGGGAGCTTTCTCTCTCCCCCAGCCAACATCAACTGGAATTGGCCCAAAAGGAAGAGAACAGTGCCCCCAATTCCCAACCCCCAAAACTGGTCTGGAAGGATATCATTGTTGATGGTATTGAAAGCCACTGAGAGATCAAGGAGCATAAGAACGGATGCATCACCTCCATCCTGGCTCCACCACAAGTCATGTATAAGTGTGACCAAGGCTGTCTCCATACCAAATCATGGCCTGAAATCCAACTGAAACAGGCCTAGATAATCTACTTCCTCCAGGGTCCTCTGCAACTGCAGTCCAATCACCTTCTCAACAACCTTCCCTAAAATGGGAAGGGTGGAAACAGGATGATAATTATCTAAAAGTGTTGGGTCCAGGGATTATCTAAAAGGGTTGGCTTCTTGAGGAGGGAGCCCACAATCGCCTCCTTCAAGGCTGAAAGTACTACCCCCTCCCTCAAAGACCACGCAGGTCATCTTTCTGGCCACCTAAACAACCCAGGAGGGGTCTGACTCCAACAAACAGGTGGCTGAACTAATGGCACAGAGAACCCACTCAAGAATCACTAACTCAAACTCATTCCAGCTCACACCTCAAGCCCAGCCAAGATCCAACTCAGTATGGATCTGAGCAACTTACACTTAATTTTCAGGATCAATCTGTTCTGAAATGCTAAATGAGTTTGCTCAAAATAGTAAGTGCCTGTCTATGGAACATTTAAGAGGATGTCAAGTTCTTCAAGTCAACTCAATATGAATTCAGAGACTGCTTAAAAGCATGTTTAAGATAGTAGAATTAAGCCTGAGTATGCAAGCATCATCATCTTACCTTTTTTAAAGTACAGATACTCTTCTCTCCCCACTGAAGACCCGATCTCATGCTTAGGTTCTTGGCTTGCTGTTGAATTAATTGATGCTGAGCACAAATATATGCCATTTGCAACCTAGTCAGTTCTAATCTTTCATCGCATACATCATTGCTTCCTTCACAGCTGGAGGGCTTATTTATATGTACAAGTTGAAAATTTTCTTCATTAGAACTTTCCACCAATTCAGATATACCCTGGAAAAACTGTTTTTTTGTATATGAAGTAAGAGCTCCAGTGCTTTGTTCTTCTTGATACAAATAGGTATCTAAAGCAAGTTGTGTTAGCAGCACAGGAAGAGGATCCAGTTCTTGTCCAGCTGCAACAGCAAAAAAAGAAGCAAGCTTCTTAACTCCTTCAGTAAGAGTCTGAAGCTCATTGTTTATCTTTATATTCATGGCTGTGAAGTCCCCTTGACTCTCTTTCAGGATTTTAGGTCCTTCCTCACTTCTTTCTTTAACCTTCAAGGACATAAAGCTATTAGCCGAGGCCATGCTTTGAAGCTTGTTACGTTGATGAATCTTTAGCTGTTTTATCTTTTGAAGAGCTTGAAATTCATCTTCTAACATTTTAAGGTTTTCCTCTTCTTCCTTGCAATTATTAGTGTTCAGATCAAGAGGCTTTGAAATCTTGAGAACTTCATCGAGAGCCTCTTCTCCTAAAACAGGTTTTGATGATTTTAGGAGAACATTAAATGACTGCAACTCTTCTTCAGATAATACATGATGTTCATTCAAAGCTGTACAAAACCACTCCAGAAATGATTTATCCTCCAAAGTTTCAAATAACCAGTCAAAGTCTTCTCCATTAAGTGAATTTGCCTTTAAATATCCTGTCCGCTTTAGAGTTTCAACAAACCTAGCTCCACCATCCATAATTCTGACTTCCCGTGTTGATGCTGGATATTGCAGCTGCTTGCTACCAGGCTTTCAAGTATTTATAGTAAACAAAAGTATGGGATAATGAAGAGAAATTAGTTTTACAAAGTTCTGTATTCTGTCAATTTATTTGGAAAACCATTACATAGTTTAAACCAATTAGAACTTTGCATTTTGATAACAATGCATTTCAATAGTCAGTAGGAAAATAATGCAGAGATTAAACTGAGTGAGCTAAAAAAAAACCCTACTGACTCTTTCTAGGAAGCAAGTAAGTTGCTTTAACCTTCCGAAAAAAGCTAAGTTCCTTTCTACTCGTTTTCTATTAAAGTCCCTTTTCTTTGGACATTAACAGAGTTCACTATTTCTCCCCTTACTTGGTATTAATCCCCACTGCCCTTTCCTAGGTTTATTAGCTAGTGATCACAAGGATCCACCCGCGCAGGATTCAAATACAAGAGACCTGTAGGGCTGAAGAGCGCTCGCACACCTACAAACCCCAAACCATCGCGGGCCAGCCTCGGGAAAGAGCAACAGCTCTGCTTTGACGGGCGGGAGCAGGAAAGATTCAAACTTCCGCCTTCTCACGCTAACCGGCTCCAGAGTCTCGCGAGAGCCGGTCCAGAATCTCGCGAGAGCCGGCTCCAGAGTCTCGCGAGAGCCGGCCAAGTTCCCCCGAGTTCATAGAGATATAGCTTACAGAGTTTGAACGCTGATCTTTAGGCTGTTTAAGAGCTCAGAGCGGCACCACTTTACACGAAGAATAGTTTTAAAAAGGATAGCACATATCAGAGCTAAATGGGTACAGCGAAATTAAAAGTGGAGCCATCAGAATCCGCAGCTTGCAACTTCTGGGAACTGCTTTTTCCATTATGTCCAATACACCCAAGAGCCAGAAGCTTGTCCCTCTCAGTCTAAAAACAGTGTTTCTCCAAGTCGGCAACTTTAAGATGTGTGGACTTCAACTCCCAGAACTCCTCAGCCAGCATGCTGGCTAGGGTGTTCTGGGAGTTGAAGTCCACACATCTTAAAAGTGCCAAGTTTGAAAAACACTGATCTGAAAGTTATACGGAAAATAATCAACTGCTACACTTCTTGCGTGATATTTCTCATACAGCTAACAGGACCAAAGGTCACTGAAGTCTTTTGCTCAAGATTTTTGTAAGCAGTTTCCTATGTGCGTATGAGAGAGAGAGAGAGAGAGAGAGAGAGAGAGAGAGAGAGAGAGAGAGAGAGAGAGAGAGGCTTTGCTTTATCCATGAGATTTAAAAAACGTATACATATTGCGGTGTAGCGGTGAAGGTGTCGGATTAGCACCAGGGAGACCAGGTTCTACTCCGCTTTCAGCCAGGGAAGCTGGTCATTCCAGTTTACTTCACATGGTGAGGAAGCCACGACGTAGAAAAGCATAGTTAAGCAGAAGTGTGCCGTTTCTTCGCTTTAAAAAACTGAAGGCAAATGAGCCAGTTCCTGTTCCGTCTAATCTAATTTCATTAACTGACTTGAAACATCTTTTCTAAGACCTTAACCATGGCTGATAATCAGCAATGGTGGGTTTGCATATGGCACAAGATCACAATGGCTTAACGAATTCTGAAGTCCCTTATCTTTTTCCCTATTTTTTTTCCCCTGCAAGAAATATTGCGAGCCAGTGGACAGTAACTGAAACAGAATGGTTTTCGCCACTCTTGCAGTGTAGGCCAGCATTCTGTACTTAACGACAACAAAAAAAACGCTTTAATGCCCCCGGGGGTCGCCCGGATTTTTTCAGATCAGATCTGGTAGCCCTAAATAAATAAACCAGATCATCATCATCATCAATAAAATAGTATTTTTAATATAATAATAAATAATAAATAAACCAGATAATATTAAACACACAAGATCGAACCTGGTAGCTCTAAATAAATCAAAACGGTATAGGGTCATTCGTCGGCATTTTAAAATACCGATATTAGGACAACTCGCCTCGAATCACTTGAGTTATTGCCGAAAAGACGAAGTTCTTCGGCTTTTCAGCACTGACAAAAAACAATCCACCCAGTCGCTTCCCCGCGTTACTCTACATTCCGTCTCTATCGTATTTGTTCCCCTCATTGCGTTGCGGAGACCGGAAATCGCTGTTGGTGACCTACAGGAAGTGGTTTATACGGGCGGTTGTCCCGGCTGGAACCGTGTGGTGTCTGAGAAACTGCTTTGAGGATTTCTGCGGTGCTGCGTGGGAAGCGGTGAGTTGTTGGAGCACGAGCGAGCAGTTGGCCTGGTAGTCTTGCGTGTTTTGATCGCCATGAGGACCGCTTTGCCCCGATAACTGGGAGTCGTGGGAAGGAACTGGTGTTGTTGCTGGGCGGAACTTGAGTTCTCGCTGCAACTCAATCCCAGGCGTGAATTAAAGTTCGGGGGGCCGAACATCTTCAACCAGCCTTCCCCAACGATGCTTTCCAACTATGTTTGACTATAGTTCCTATCGCCGAATGGGGATGATAGGTGTTGTAATTCAGCATTTCGGAAAGGCATCACGTCGGAGAAGCCGGTCCTACTTCTGATTTGTTTTATGGATGCCATCTTAAAAGCAGTGCTAAAAAACAGCACCCCGTTTCTATTTTTCTCTCTGAGCCCCTGAAGATTACTTCATTTGCTCGTTTTACAGAGCTGCCATGTCTCTAGACTGCTGTTTTGTGGAAAGCACCCCGCGAACGTTGCCACGCCTTCTTCCCTTTTAATAAGAACTCAGAGGAGTTTTACGTCATTTTTTTCTGCAGCCTCACCTCTTCGTTATTTGTGAACTCCTGGCTGGAGTTTTCTCTCGAGGTGGCCTTGCCACACGTATTTTTCTAGCATTTCTTTCTTCCATTACCTAGCATTCTTCTCTTTTTTTTTTCCTTATGATTACAAACGAAACAAGCCATTCTGATAGCAAGATGTTCATAACCCAACTCTCAGATATTTAATTGTGTAGTGTAGAAATCAAGTGAGTTATGTGACAGATTTTCCTTTGTCTTTTTAAATCTGTCACTTGCCTAAAATGCCCAAGTGATTTTCAACACTATTTAAAATACAATCTATGCAATAAGGATACAGATATACCATGCGTGTTCCTTCCAGTCAGTGTTGACTCCCAGTGACTGCCTGGAAAGTCCCTGCAGTTTTCTTGGCAAGATTTAGGAAGTGGTTTACTATTACCTTTTTCCTAGGACTGAGAGAAGTGACTGTCCCAAGCTCACCCAGCTGGCTTTGTGCCTAAGGCAAGACTAGAAATCACAGTCTTCCAGTTTCTAGCCTGATGCCTTAACCACTGCACCAAATTGGCTCTCTTACTGTACATGTAATGCTAGAAAATTCAAAAGCAGGAACAACAATCAATTATGTCTCTTAACCCATAAAAACTAAATCACCAAAAAGTGGATATATCAGCCTTTTCTGAATATGGAACCCTCCAGTGTATTAGGATTGCAACTGCCCAGAATTCCCAGCTAATGTGGCTGTTTGTCATGCTAGCTAACTATTCTGGGAATTATAGACCTAAACGATCTGAATGGTGTCATGCTGAGGAAGGCCCACCTACGTAGTGTCACTTCGTGCGTGCACAAAAATCTTTTCTGATCTAGTTTGGTGAAACTGATTTTGATTCAGATTAAATCAGAGGCTGTTTGATTCAATTTGCAGTCTGAGATTTGAAAATCTAAAGTGTCATAAAAACACCAAGTCAGTCCAAGTCCATCATTTTGTTTTTTGCTGTGGCCAACAAGTGCCTTTAGGTTGTTTGCAAACAGGAGGAGGAGGAATAACCCTTTTCACCATTGTTCAGTTGGTTTTTGGAGGTATTTGAGTCTCAAGACTAAAAGCCCTTGATGTATCTGTCCTCTGTGAAGTTATCCAAATCCTATTTAAAGCCATCCAAGTTAGTGGACATCACTATTTCTTGTGGTAATGAATTCAACAAGAATTTTATAGTTCTTGTGGACTAGGATGGGCAATCCAAAACAACCAAAACTTTTAAAATGTTTACATGAGATAATAATGAAGCTGCAGGCACAATATGTCTGTCTGATAGGATAAAGCCTGACCATTTTCAGGGGAGCTGGGCTTTTTGACCAAGACATCTTTAATTTCATATTTTAAAAAGCAACATGTATAATGTTGGACAAAAGTTAAATATGCAAACAGTACTGTCCCTTCTATAGGAATAATACCTCCCAAATATTCAAATAAATTGGTGAAGGTTTTTTATTTGTTTATTTTTATTCCACCTTTATTGTTTTTATAAATAACTCAAGGTGGGGAACACACCTAATACTCCTTCCTCCTCCTATTTTCCCCACAACAACAACCCTGTGAGGTGAGTTAGGCTGAGAGAGAGTGACTGGCTCAAGGTCACCCAGCTGGCTTTCAGGCCTAAGGCAAGACTAGAACTCACAGTCTCTTGGTTTCTAGCCCAGCACCTTAACCACTAGACCAAACTGGCTCTTTTGTGCAAAATGGCATTCAAATCCATTTTCTTTGCTCAGTGCCACTTGTGCTGGGATACTGATCAATTGGCAAGGCAGGTATTGATGCAATATCTACTGTTTGAATATGGTCAGGTATTTCATAATCTCAGTTACTTTCTCAATAGGTGGATCATGGAATTAGCTGATACCAAGAGTTGTGTTTTCTTGGTTCCCAGCTTGGCACATCCCAGACTTAACCAAAGTTTAAAAACTAAGTTCTGCTCTTTCTATGTATATTTCCATTTTAAACAAGATTCTTATCTCAGTATAGTATAGTATAGTATAGTATAGTATAGTATAGTATAGTATAGTATAGTGAACAAGAAAAGCAATTCTGTCTTCTAAATGAGGAAAGTATTCATATAATGTGACTACAGGATTTTTAACAGAGTTCAGCTGACAAGAATTACTTTTGGCTATGCTGCCTAGAAGTAAGCAGCAAGAATAATTTCCTGATCATTACTATGTGTTTTTATCTGCAAGGAATCTTGAGGTGTCATGGTGGGGGGAGGAGTATTTGGCCTAAAATATATACCAGTAAATTCTAATATGAATATACATAAATCTATATAGATATATGACAGCCAGTTTGGTGTAGTGGTTAAGGCACCAGACTAGAAACCGGGAGACCATGAGTTCTATTCCTGCCTTAGGCACAAAGCCAGCTGGATGACCTTGGGCCAGTCACTCTCTCTCAGCCCTAGAAAGTAGGCAATGGCAAACCATTTCTGGAAAACCTTGCTAAGAAAACTGCAAGGACTTGTCCAGGCAGTCTGAGAATCAGACACAATGAACAGATAAAAATAGATATAGATATATAAGTACATGGATATAATTTTATAATACATTGTATAAGGATATGTATGTATATGTATATATCTACACAAACACACACAAACTTAAGATACGAGCTCTTCCTTATCAGAAATGATCATACTTGTATTCTGATGACATGGGCAGTATTTTTGCCAGAAAGAAAACTTATTCTGAAGATCAAGGGGACACCTGGCCAAAAACACCCTATTATGTATTTTTAATAAAAAATAGCATCTTACCGAAATTCCTGGACTACATATTTATCAGTCAAGTTCATGGTGAAATGTACTGTCCTCCTATGTTTCCACCCAACAACTCAATTAAAGAGATTGAGCTAAGAGTCAGTGATAGGCTAGAGTCCCCCAGTGACTTTCTATGGCTGAAGGTGGACTAGAACCCAGCTACTCTTAGTCCAACCACTATACCGCACTGGCTCTCTGTGCAAGCAATGCCATGCACATTTAAATAGTAGCATTCTAGGCACTTATCTTTTGTCCTTGAGATTATAGGAGGTACAATCCAACATATCTGATAGGTATTAAGTTTGGGAAGACTGAATTAAATCATCTGACTTGCTTGCATTTTATTATACTTGGGAAGCTAAAGTTATTTGTATCTTATTTTGATAATATTTGCAATGATAATTTGAATATCTTTCTTATTAAAAATCCTACAGGAAAAACCTTATTCAAGTGAGTTAATCTCCTGGTGTCTTCATAGAGACATCTATTTAGTATACAGGTAGTCCTCGGGTTATGACGGCAATTAGGACTGGGATTGCCATCACTTAGTGATTTGGTCGTAAAACGCAATGCCACGTGACTGCATCAGGATGGCAATACTAGCAGTGCCAGTTGCCGTTGTAACCCCAAGACAAGTGGGTTATTAAGCGGGAAGCGGGGGGAGTCCCAGGTAAGGAATGTGGGGGGGCTGGGGGAGGGCTTGGGAGGTCCCAGTACAGGCTGCATGTGAATTGAGGGACGTCAGGGGAGTGAGTTGGGGGAGGCTTGGGAGGGCCAGTGGATGCTGCGTGTATGTGGGTGTGTGTGTGTATGTGCTGCGAGCAGGATTGACTTACCAGAGCGATGTGCAACCTTCCTTGATGGCTTCCACGTTGACTTCACTTGTGGGAAGCCGTCAGGGAAGGTCACAAATAATGATCACATGACCGCGGCTCCCTGCGATGTTGTAATTACAATTATGTGACAGCAGGGGTCTGTGATTGCTGGAACTTCAGGGGCCAGTTGTATATCCATTTTTTCAGTGCCGCGTAACTTTGAATGGTGCTGAATGAATGGACGTAAGCTGAGGACAACCTGTACTTGTTAGCAGTGTCAAGTGATTTCCTGTAGCCACCTTCTGGGAAGTTATTTTTTTTGTTTCTTTTTAAAGTTTCCATTCTATCAAGTGCCCTGGTATACCTTGGAGATCTACAATCCAAATATTAAGAAGGCCTGTCCTTTCTTCTAAGCCCAGACAAGGCCAGCTAAGTGCTCCCAACAAGCTAGTTATTTAGCTTTCATTCATTTACCACAGATATTTCTCTGGATGTTGAGGGGTATTGTGCAATGAGCATTGTGATTGATTTGCATTCTTGAGCAGCAAAGGAACTGAACATTAAGTTAATCCCATCTTGGTCTGACTTGGTCCACTGTTATTTTTTCCATCAGCTCTTCTATTGTACCTTGTGAGACCCTCCTAAGTTACTCCATACCTGATTCATAAAAAGTATTTTTCCAAGAAGTTACAATATTTGCCATTGGTATACTGTAACATTTTAGTATGGTTTCTCAGCAAAGATGAGACCTGAAATCATCAAACGACAATGTAATTTAATTTATAAAGCATTAAAGTCTAAACACATTTACCACTGTTACATCTTAGTGATGTGAAGTCAACATTTTTTTTAAAAATGTGTTTACCCTTTATATTTCAAAAGTGTCGTAAAGGTATTCTGCCTTCAAAAAGAAAGGATAGTCCTTATGGGAGCGGGCAGAGATTCCCAGTGCAAAGCAAGAATAGAAAAAAATAAAGATATGAGCCAAATCTCTCCACATGACATTAAAAGATGCATAGAAAGAGGAATTCTGTCCTTGAGGAATAACCAAGGTTATTTGGGTGCTTTAGGGTAAGAATGATAATGTAGAGTTAAGTCTAGCAACTAATTTGTAACCTTTAGAAGAAGCTCTCATATGGTGTCTTTGGCTTGAACTGGCCAGCACTGATTGGCATTCTATAAATTGATTTAAAGTCATCTTTTTGAATGAAGCAGGATTCAGAGATTCAGTAATCCCTATACTTTAGGGGTGGAGAATTTTTTAGTGTCCAGGGGCAAACTTGTGGTAGAAGGCTAAAGAGTGTAATGCTCAGGATAATGACACAACGTGAGTGAAACTGGCCTGGAGTTTCTGTTTTTCTCCAGCATACTGTATGCAGAGGTGGGGACTGCTTTTTAACAGTTAAACGTACCATCTATATTGAAACCTATTGTACGTGTTTGTGGGCATACGAATACCTAGATAAGATTTTAGCCAGACATGGCCATGTGATTGTAATTGTACAGTAAGGATGTCCAACAGTAAACATAGCTAAATCGTGTTTTTATTTAATGTCACTACCAGCTGTAGGAAGGATTGTAGTTAGTGACCTTCTCGTACTGCCACCAAACAATATACTTTTCATAATGAACTTGAATATGTATGTACTTCTCCATTTGTTTTCAGATCCTGTTTAAAAGCTCCAAAGGCAAAGAAATATCATTTGTTAAGAAGAGATGGGTAAGGATATTGACAAAAATATCCTTTAGAAGTATCTTCACTTTTTAAGGATGTATTCAGTATATCATTAAAAGTGCTGATTTTAATTCCAGCCATGTTCATGAAGTTGAGTGAGGTTTCAGAGCAGTAATTAATATACTTGTGATTGCAATTGTTTGTCATAGAGTATCTTTTAAAATTCAGTTTGTTTGCTGAATGACAAAATGACACTTCTATAATCTCATATTATTTGGAGATATGTATCTGGTTTGAAATCTGTTTTCACAAAATTAAAATATGGATAAAATATGAATGAAAGTACATGGGGATTCTAGAAATAATCTTGAAAAATTGAAGAGTAAGGAATAAAGATGGGCAAGTGACAACCATCACAGAACCCTACTTTGCTGGACATTTCTTTCCCTCCCTAGAGGGCCATTACCACCAAGTGCCTTGTACAAAAATTCTGAAAAATGGAGAAGGATGGGAGGTAATAACCATCCCCAAAGCCTGCACAGCTGGACTTTGCATTCAGCCATTCCCCCTCGTGGAGTTAATTACCATTAATAGCTCTGTATAAAGAAATATGGTCTTTTTTATAAGCCATGCTGGGAGTATTGTAATCCTGACAGGTGAAATGTTTTTTAAAAATATAGATTACCAGAATGTGTGGGAAGGGTGGGGTATAACAGAAAACACCATAATTCATTCTATTTCATAGTGTGCTGAAATTGTATTCATACTTAAATTTATCTTTAAAAGTTTCCTTCCTTTTATGAAGCATTTTAGGTAACCACCTCTTAAAATACTTTTGATAGTATAACCAACTATATTCAGCAGTTTTCTTTTTCTTTTTCTTGTAACTAAAGTGTTAAAGTAAGGAAATATTCCATGTTTCCAGATCAAGCTATTAATAATAATAATGCCTTTTTAAAAAATTCATCATTTGAATATTACCAAGGAATGCGATAGCATTTTTAAAGATTTCAGATTAGTAGATTAGTGTTCATCTAGTATTAAAGTCTTGAGATAAAATACTCTTAGAGTAGTTCAAATATCATATTTCCATGTTGGGCTTGCTAGCATTCTTATATTCATTAATTCAGTGTTTTATTGTTCATTATTTAATTGTTAAACCTTCTAATAATCTTAAATTGAAATTATGCATTGATTCTGTATTGTAGATGGAGAAGAGAAAACATACGGTGGGTGTGAAGGCCCTGATGCTATGTATGTGAAGTTGATATCTTCTGATGGCCATGAGTTCATTGTTAAACGGGAGCATGCACTCACATCAGGAACAATTAAGGCAATGTTGAGTGGCCCAGGTTGGTACAACACTCAGTTCTGAAAAAACGGGATTGAGAATTGTTTTCTTTGTCTTGTCATATTACAAGACAAAGAAAGAGTAATCTTCGGAACCAGTTTCTCAAAAAGAACAATACAGTTTTGTAGGATTTTGTATTTTGATTTCAGCCAGAGACTATGTGTCTAAATAATTAAAAGTGCAAAATCATTTTGGAATCTAAAAGATTTGCCAGTATTGCCAAAGGAAATACTTTTGCAGTTCAAAATATTCTAAACTTTAGATACTTTTTTCTTATATAATTTCAGTTGGCTTTGCTTTTTTTGAAAAGGGATAAATCAGTTTTGAGTTGTAATACCAGATTGGGTCAATGATACCTATTATAGAAAGAATGTAAACTTTGCTGCTGATGATGATTGTACAATATTAATGTGCATCATATTTTACAGAGACTGAGAGAACAAATTCCTGCCCACTGGGGTTACTTTCTTGATATCATTAAAAAAATCTGTCCAAAGAATTCTTGTGCACATTCACAACAGGCAATATGTTTTCCAAAAGTGAAATTCAAGAGTGTATCTGCCAATGCAAGGGACAGTACTGGTGGGGTGAATTTCTCCTCCTCCCTGTAGCCATTTCCTATTAAATAAATAATTCCATCCTTCTTCCTGTAAAGTGCCATGCCCACCAAATCCATAAAATAGATTTGGGTTCCTACAAACCAGATTTATGAGGCAAAAGTGCAAGAGAAAAGGAAAATCCACTTATATTTCATAATATTGACTCACATATGTTCAGTTATGTTTACTACAATTTTTTTCTAGGAATTAAAGTCGGGTAATCAACACCTATCAAAATCATATTTAATTCAAATGTATGATAAAGAATTTTATAATGATTAACACCAGTGTAGAACAATTCCCAATCCATTTCTTTTCAGAAATAAAACTTGCTTAATTTATAAATGTGTTTTACAATCTAATTTTGAATCCACTGTTATTTCTAAAATTGCATTTAATATTGCTAAAGGAATGGTTTTTAAGTTTTAATGAGTTAAATTTGAGCTTAAGTTTTTCTACAACCTAGAAACCTAATCTGCTCTGAGGACAGAAGCAAAGCTATAAAGGATGAATTCATGCAGCAACATCTGACAGAAGAGAGTTCCTTCATATATAGCTATAGATATAATTTGTACATGTTTCTCTGAGAACTATAAAAGTTATCTGAATGCTGATATCCCATTAACTACTTTCTTGGCTGCTTCCCTATATTACCCTGACTATAATGGTTTAGGACAGCAATTACCTCAATCATCATATTTTTATATCTGCCAATTAAATAGTGATGAAAGTATCTGAATAGGACACGTCTCAACTATAAAGCTAACTGATCAACTAATGAATCAATCATCTCTCAATGTACTAATTAACATCATAGAATTATGAAGAATAAAATGGGGCAGCCAAATATGCTGCCCCTAACTCCTTGTTGGAAAGCCAGGATAACATAAAAACATTCCCTCAAAATTTTGGAGAAATAATGTAGCAGTTGTCACTCCTGGATGCAGATCAGCAATAGAAAACAGATTGTATCACATATTTTCACATACCAATCAACCATCTAGATGCAAGGTGCTTTTTTCAAACATCTAATAACACTTTCCTTGGGGGATGATGACTACACATGGGCTTATCATCTAGGCCACAAGGACTGAACAAAGTCAAGGCTTGAGTGATAACTATGTATGCCAGGTGCTTATCTTTTGGCTTTTCCTCCAAGAAATATATGTACATATCAGAAGGCTGGTGAATACAGAGGAAATTGTCACAGAATATAACTTTTAACATGCAGTTCTCAGCTCTCTGTATATGTATGTACATGTATATGTGTGTATTTTGTATATGTATAATAAAAATACTGAAAAGAGCAGTGCCATTGAAAAGATTAGTGCATCATCATATTCAAGAAGTGAAGTGATTTCACTCTGATTTATTCCAGTGGTATAATTAAAATAGAAGTTGCTATAAGAACTGGTTTGACAGGATTTGTAAAACAAAATATTTAAGGTGAAATCAATACATCAGAAAATACATTCTGAATTTGTTCAGGTTGATCAAATTTAAAGGATTATAAAAGATAAAGAAGGCACAACAAATCTAAAGTACAGACGTTCAAGTAGCAGAGGCTTCACTAAATTATGTATCTATATAGCCATACCCTTCTGTATTAAATGTTTGTCAAAAAATATTTATGCTTATGAGTTACCTTTGTTTTTTGTGTACGCAGGCCAATTTGCTGAAAATGAAACAAACGAAGTGAATTTCAGAGAGATTCCTTCCCACGTCTTATCTAAAGTATGCATGTATTTCACCTATAAGGTTCGCTACACTAACAGCTCCACAGAGATTCCTGAATTCCCAATTGCACCTGAGATTGCACTGGAACTGCTGATGGCTGCAAACTTCTTAGATTGTTAAATAGAATAAATTATAATAAAAATGTAAACCATCCCCCTTCCCCTCCAGTATTTAATACAGATGTTTAGTTAGCATCTTTTTCATATAGCATGTTTTATATGTTTGGTCAACAAGTGTACATCGCTGTGGAGGGTACTTCTCACAGTGATTTTGCATAGGAATCATTCATGCTCAGATTTTGTTTTGCTGCTTACACAAGTATGGACTTCTTACCAATTGATAAATAAACATGCCAAGTTATGCATGACCTTTGCCTTATCCTTCAGCAAAACATAATTACGTTATCAACACTATGAATTGGCTGAAACTGCTTCTAAGAACAGATCCCAGTTAAAAATGGAATCCTACCTGGGGATGAACCTGACTTCACTCATTTGGAATGCTCAGTATTGGGGTATGCTATGAATGTTTGAGGGGGGGGGTCTTTTATATTAGCAGATTCTCAGATTGTGCTAATAAAATGGATTTAGTAAAGGTAAAGGTCCAGTCGAATCTGACTCTAGGGGGTGGTGCTCATCTCCATTTCTAACCCTTGGAGCCGGCGTTGTCATAGACACTTCCGGGTCATGTGGCCAGCATGACGACTCGGAACGCCGTTACCTTCCCGCCGAAGCGGTACCTATTGATCTACTCACATTTGCATGTTTTCGAACTGCTAGGTGAGCAGGAGCTAGGACTAGCAACGGGAGCTCACCCCGCCGCGCGGTTTCGAACCGCCGACCTTCCGATCGACAGCTCAGCGGTTTAACCCGCAGCGCCACCGCGTCCCTTGGATGGATTTATGTGATGGTAATTGTAAAAATGACTACATAGCTATGCTTGTAACACATGTTTGTTGCAGTACTCTTACACTGCATTTAGTTTGCATGTTCAGAATATTGGTAGGCATTATTACATTTACATAGTAATCTATCATGACTTTTTCCACAATTCTAGTTCTTGTTTACTTTTAGTATCTTTAGAAACTCCCTGGTAGGCATTATAAAAATGATGGTTCCCTACTATACTGTCAAATGTAAAAAAAAGAGGACCTTGACAGAATGACACTTTTCAGTTTAACATGAGCAAACGACATCCTGAATCATGAGGTTTTCAATCATTACTGAATTTGATTTCGTGCAGTAAATAATAATTTATTAAAGTTATATGCCACCTGACTCCCAGCGATTCTGAGCAGTTTACAAATGGTTAAAAACAAGTCACAATACAAGAAACAAACAAAGATGGCAGAGAAAACAAACCTGGATGGGAACAAGGGAAAGGAAGAAAACAGGCAGCAGTTGTCCTCACCAAAGCCCTGGCAAAGAGCTATGTCTTCAAGGCCTTTGAAATCCCAGTAGGGTGGGGACTGTTCAAATTCAGGGGGAACCTCATTTCAGAGGGCAGGTGCTCTTACAGAGAAGGTGAGCTTCCAGGGTCCCAAAAGATGGCATTGTTTAATCAGTGGAACCTGGAGCATTGCCAACCCTGCCAGATCAAAGCAGCTGAGCAGGTACTATGGGGCAGTATAGCTTGGAACATTATTTTGTACAGCAGCTTATGCTATCGTCTCTAGAAAAACATAACTATGGGTTAAATGCTGCTATCCAACAGTGTTTTTGTTGTGTATATTAGTCAACTTGTCCTTGATCTGTGCTGCTATTACCCTTCTTTCCAAGAAAGCCAGTATTCCTGTTCTACTCATCATACTCAGGTCTGCTGTGTTACCTATTCTGAACACTGTTAATGTGTGCATGCATTCTGAAAGTATATCATAACATGTTTGTTTGTTTTTCAAATTTTGCCGCCGCCCATCTCCCCCGAAAAGAGGGACTTTTTTTTTTTTTTAATTTCAGGGTTATTCTCTTTCTTCTTTGCAAAATGAGGACCAAACTGAAATATTCAAATAGAAAAAGCACACAGCGAAAAGAAAAAGTATACCGTGAAATTCAGTTTTGTTTCCAAATACCCCCATTCTCAGCAGTCTCTAATTGTGCATACACTGGGGATGAGAGTAACTGGAATAATTCTGCTGAGGTATACCACTGACAGTGAGGTGGCCTCCCGGTTCTGTAAATGTTAGTTGCTATGCAACTGGCCCAACAAAAGAATGTGAATATAAATCTTCCATTACAGTGGGTAAGAAGTAAAACAGCTATGCTGTGAGGGAAGTACAGAAACATTGTTAATTGTGTAAGATGTTCAAAGATCCATGTATTTATAAAAAGTAAATAATGAAATTGATAAAATCTGAAACACCCAAGCCTTCAGCTGATAAGCTGTCTCTACACTTACACATATCTCTTAAGAGCTATTTTTACATACTTTATATTGAAAAAACATTCCACTTAAAATCTTCATCCACGTATTCCCATACTATAATGGAGCCACATATTTTAACCCTATTTTTGTCCTTTATGAAACATGTTGTTTCCTGCACTGAGTCTGTTTTTATTAGTCCTCACCCAGTTTGTAGTGACAGTATATGTTAATTATATGCTTACAGGGTTGGGGGTAGATTAGTATTAAATAATGTAATTTAATTGATGTTCAAAATGAATTATGCTTCAGAACAGTCAGTTCTAATATTACTATACTTGTTTCCTTCTTCAAATAGACCTTTTTTTTTTTTTTGGTGCCTTTGAGTCAGTATTGACTCCTGGCTGACTGCCTGGTTTACTCCCTGCAGTTTTCTTGGCAAGGTTTTTCAGAAGTGGTTTGCCATTGCCTTCTTGCTAGGGCTGAGAGAGGGATTGGCCCAAAGTCACCCAGCTGGCTTCGTGCTTAAAGTGCGACTAGAACTCATAGCCTCCCGGTTTCTAGCCTGGTGCCTTTAACTACCACACCAAGCTGGCTCTCTTCAAATAGGCTTGATTGAGCAAAAATGTCTCTATGGTTTACAAACCATGAAAATTACTAGCAAGCAATGTTTAAAAATAACTTGGAGGTGGGGATCGGCAGAAGGCTGCATTTTTATGCTGTTCTCTAGCAGACCTGGATTGATGTCTCTCTTGGGAGCATCCAGACCTTCCACCTATCTACTTATTTTCATGTAATTTTTGATCACCATCCTATGGCTATCTGGATTGAAAAAAGACTGGTATGTTATCTATTACAGCCATGGTAATCTTTGCAATATGCATCTGTCAATACATAGTGACCTGCTCCATCCCTTCCAATGTTTGCTTAGAATACTGTAAAATTTTGAAGGAACCATTAGAACTACTACCTTTTCTTTCTGAGGTGCTGAAGGGATAAAAAGATCAAATTTTCAGCTAAATAGTTGATTTCCCCTCAGTCCATTCCTTTTTACATACATTCTTAAACCACTGATTTTGAGCATACAAAGGCAGGATTTTAGCATGAATTAACATTATGAATGTTGTTCCATGTCACTGACAATTTAAACTGAGTTTTCAAGCAAATGACCAGCTTTAAAATAGCATACTTTGTTCTGAATGCTTTGGAATGAGCTGACCAAAATACACGAACCCTGGAAGGCTGTAAGTGTCATTTGGTGAATCTGAGGTAGGATTAACCATAATGTAGCCTAAATTTCTAGCCATGCTAGCTGGAGAATTCTGGGAGTACAGACATCTTAAAGCTGCCAAGGTTGGGAAACACTGACATAGACGTGATGTTACAAATGTATGATAGATGTTCACTTTATTCTCATTATAATAAAGATCATAAAGGAAACTATTCATGAAATGTGTCAGTGCTTGTTAGGGGATAATGGCAGTTATGGTCCAACATATCTAGAGGGCACTGATTCTGGGAGGGCTGTTATATAGTTGGATTCTTGGTGTTCTCTTATCTTGCTTTTCTTTTTGCAACGTTTCATTACCAGACTAGGTAACATCATCAGCGCAGGGGGAGATGAAGTTTGCTGGCTCTTTATATATGCTAGGTTGTGTTACCAGCCTTGTTGGGGTACTGTTTCTTCCTTAATTGTCCCTGTTTACCTGGTGCTGATTCACATGTATCTGGATGCTAGTAATAGCAATCTCTAACCCTAGAACCCAACAATTCAACCCTGATCTACAATACTGCAGGCTATTATATAGTTGGAAGGAAGCTCTGTATTTCAGTTTTCATTCTTATAAAAGTACAAAATACTGCTCCCAAAGGCAAAGACAGAGAGGTTCATTCTCTTTCTTTGAAGTCTCATAGTTTTGTTACAAGATCTGTTTCCCTGGATTAAAAAAGGTCTTGCAACAAGACTACCATGGGATTTTAGAAAAGTAGAATAAGCTTTCCTAGCCTTGTCTTTGGAAGCAGCAGAACACTTACAGTGAATCTTACTTTGATAAAACTAATATTACAAACACTCAACAGATATTTCAAGTTATTCAAGGGGTCCTAAACTCACATTGATTGGATTCATATGCTTAGTCATAATATAGTTTGATTGATTTTGATTAAAGAATATGTGTAAAACAGGCATTCTGTCTTATAAACCATAATTTATAGCTTAATACATAGTATGAACCGAATTATTCAACCAATCATAGTTAAACAAGCCATGGCTAAATGCAATATGTAATCAAGTCACTATCTAATGCAGTTTTCCCCAGTCTGATATCCTCTAGGTATTCTGGACAACGATCGCCAAATTCCAGTTAGAATGGCCATTGGAAATGTTGTAGTCCAATTCAACAGGACAGCCTCAGGTTTATGACAGTGATCTACTGTCACATTAGTAGTTATGTAAAGCAATAGAGAAAGAACTATCTATGGTCAGCAAGACAGATACATTTGTATTTCATCATAACAAACTGTGTATTCCATCTCTATATTAATTGCATCTAAACAAATTCACTTGTGTTAACGTTTTTAAAAAGGATATTACTTATTATTTAATATAATATAATTAAATACAATTTTCTCTTTAGTATAGAATTGTATTTGTACAGAATTACCCAGATCCCAGTGTTTACACAGCACAGTAGCCCAATGAGCCACATACACCTTCTTCCTAAGTAAGAGAGAATTATGCCCCTCAAGCAGTCTAGCTAACTTGTAAATAAACAAGCATAGTATCAGACTGAACTGTTGAAATATTGGCAGGTTCAGAAGTAAGTCCCACTGAATTAAAAATGAGATAACTACTCTAATTTTATTTAACAATAGTCTTAATAAGTAAGACGAATTGAAAGGAATCTGGTTTAGCTTTATTTGGCTTCTTATCATATTAGATCTGAGGAAGATTCTCTGTGGAATCTGTTTCTCTACAAGAATCCTGGGGTCTGTCAGCCAAAATCCAGGTGCAAAATAATAAGCAGACAGATACACACTAAGGCGGTGGATGTCTTGGGGCACATGTTCAATCCAGAATTCATGACAGGTTCCAGAACCAAGCTCACAGAATCTTTCACACAAAACTCCAGTCCTTGTTTTCCCTCTAATTCAGATGAAAATGGTTTGGTGATTGTCAGACAGCTGTGAGTCAGAAATCCTTGGCAATCTATTCAAAATTGCTCAATTATCTACTAATAGATCCTGCTCTATTTTTTGTTCACTTCTTTAAAGTACACCAATTTAAGTACCCCAGCTAGATGAATGGCTTCCTGGCATATAATAACCATATATCAAAATAACTGTAGGGATCATAGTTTAATGAGATGTTCACAATATACCACTCCATATTTTTTTTACAAATAAACTACTTTGTAGCCTAAACAATAATATGCATTCAGAATGCCCATTTCCCACTTTTTACCTGTTTTAAGTAAGTCTGTTTGTTTATAGCATATACAGTAGCTCATTGCATATTAGTATGCAGGCTACAAAGTAGTTTATTTGTTAAAAAAATATGAAATCAAACATTTTAAAACAGCTTGAAAAGGAAAGTAGGATTTAGCAATTCTTATATTCCAAGCCAAACATAAGGAATAACAGTTTGCATAACATAAGGACTGAAGAGAACTTGTACTGGTTCCCATATCAAAGCTCAAAGGGTGCAGTCTTATGTACAGTTCATAATATTACTGTGTGTGTGTGGGGGGGGGGGTCTTTTTCGTACCTTTGAGTCAGTGCCTTTGACTCCTAGCAGCTGCCTGGACAAGTCCCTGCAGTTTTCTTGGCAAGGATTTTCACAAGGGGTTTGCCATTGCCTCTTTCCTTGGGCTGAGAGAGTGACTGGCCTGAGGTCACCCAGCTGGCTTTGTGCCTAAGGTGGCACTAGAGCTCAGTCTGCCAGTTTCTAGCCCGGTGCCTTACCCACTACACCAAATTACTCTGTTAACCATACTTTAACAATTTGATTTAATTAATTTAATTAACAGAGCAATTTCAATAAAGATTATGGCAAAATGCTATTTTTTAAAAAAGTCAAATTGAAGTTCCTTGTTAGATAGACAGACAGACAGACAGGTATATCACAAACTTGCCACAATTGCAAATGTTCTGAATGACAAAAAACACTTGTGGCCAATCTCATTATGGGAATTATATGGCTGTGGATGTCATTTGGCCGTAAGATAGCAAAATTTGAAGAATTATTTTCCAGTTGTTTATATAAATATTAATTTTCATGTATTTATTTATAATTTTCATTATAAATAAATACATGCATACTCTTTAGCATGATTTGGTAAAATCATGTATTACTTTATTTCTAGCAAAAATATTTAGGATTTCAAATTCCCTGCTCAGAGAGACAGAACATATCTGTGAATGTATGTTCACTACACTTTCTTGAGCAATTGAAAACCAGACACCACCAGAAAATGAGCTGTTTTATCGCTGCATGATGTCATTTCCTATACATACCTAAGCTAATTATTTCTGCTGTGTGTTAATATATTCTGGTTAGAATGAACGGACAGCTATTCTTTTTATAGCATGTTAAGTACAAGCACTCATTTTGAAAGCAGGGCTACCTAAGTACATGCTGTATCTGAAACGTATGTTACTTGTGATGTCATTGTTGGCGATATGGAAAAGATTCCAGGTGTCAACCCAAATGGATCTGCTTTTCCTCCAAGCTCACTAACGTAAAAGCTCCTTCAAGTCGAGTCTTACTCTGGGTGACCTCACATCGTCCGTGAATTTCTTGGCACCCTTCAATGTTGCCTTCCACATGCGGGACCCTAGCCGGGGAAAGTACTCAAAGGCCATGCGATGTGTGGTGCGTCCACGTAGATATATACAAATATTCTTTGTAAACCGCCTTGCACCCATACTCGGGACGCCAGCATGCCACGACGTGGCCTACGATCTTACAGAGTTCTGACGCCGTAATAGAAGCTACAGTTTGCTTCGAACCTTTTTGTTTTTTCAAGGAAGGCCAGAATTTCGCCAACCCACTCCAAGACGCCCCGTGCCTACCTGGCACCGACTACGGCCGGGCTTCGGGGCGCATGCGTGCTCTTCACGGGATGGCCGGAGTTCCCACGTGACCCGGAGGGGTGGGGGGAAAAGGGAGGAAGAGAAGGAAGCGACCGGAGAAAGGTGCCGGCGTTGCTGCCGCCGCCGCCGCCGCCGCCCTGCGTCTCTCTAGGTCCCGGCCGGCGGCGCCGAGAGCGGACAGGGTGGGGAGGCGGATCCATCATGGCGTCTATGCAGGTGAGCAGCCTGCGGCAGGCTGGAGTGGCGTGTCGGTTCGTCCCCAGGTGACTCTGTCGGGACTACGGAGAAGAGGGGCGGAGAGCCGCGCCGCCGTCAGGGTGGCAGAGGAGGAGTTGGTGGCGGTTGGACCGGAGACGCTCGCCCTCTCACTCTCCGCCTGCGCTGATTTGCGGCGGCGGCTGGAGCTGCTCCGGCGTTTCCTGCCCGGGCGGTTGGAAGGGAGCGCTGAGAGAGGAACTTCGCCCTGAAGGGGCGGCGAGAAGCCGGGCGAGGGGCTGAGAAGGCCAAGGGGAGTCTTCCCCACCCTCGCCTCCCTCCGTGCGCCGGCCGGCTGAGGAAGGGGCAGGCGCGGGAGGGAAAGCCTGGTTGTCCTGCGGCTGGGAAGCATAAGAAAGGCCGGGGGTGGGGGGAGCGGGCCAGCTTGACTTCACCGGGCGAGCAGGTGGCTGTTTTCTAGGTGTGGCTTTCGAAGACTTGGGGTGCTGCCTGGCCTGGCTTGGTTGGTGGTGAATGTGGGAAGAGACAGTGAAACAGGCCTACTGGCTGTGACAGGTCTGTTGCTGCTTCAGGAAATGAAGTATCTTAAGAATCCCTTTTCTTCGAAATCCTTAGACGCGGTGTTCCTCTAGAAGTATGGAGAAGGAGGAGATTTTATGGAGCGCCTGCGTGTGAGGGTTTGAGAAAGAGGGATAGGTCAGGAAGTATGGAAAGTCATTTTGGTGTGCTTTCTTTTGTACATTAGTCATGGCATATTTTGTTTTTGTAGGTGTGACAGTAGCAGCGCAGTCACCATTGGGTCTGTCATTCTTTGTATGATGCTAGAGTTGTAATTATTTGGTCTGGTCCCATAGACTAATTGCCCAGGCTTTGGGGATGTCTGTGTAATACTAGGACTTCAGGGTCACAAAGGAGCCAAGTTGAAAATAGTGGTGGAGAGAGGTGAAATAGGTGCAAAATAATCTGTTCTTTCCCACTAAGTGTTTAATTACTGTTATCTTGGGCATTGTACGGCACACTTTGATGACAGACATATTCAAGGGCAAGTATGTATGAGTTGTGAAATTCTAACTGACTTTTTTGTTTTGCCTTTGTGTTGGAATCAGGAAGTCGAACTCCTGCTGGTCAGCTAATTGGCTGTTGCAAATCTTCCTGTAATACCTCAATTGCCTTCTGCCCATTATTGGTATCCATTGAAAAATCTCACCACAACCATTTCTGAGGTTGACCTCCCCAGGGTGCCTTACATTAAATAATATTGTAAGAATTACTGAAGATGTATTCTGCTCCTTAAAAAAACGATTTGCAGAATTAAAATAAAATACAGTATTTTCAAACTGAAAGTTATCAGCAACAAACAGGCAGCTGATGAAACTGAAGTACTATAAATGCCCAGTCCAGCTCAATCTCCAAGAAGGTTCAGCAACCATAACTAGAGACTGCCTATCAACAATTAGGAATATATGTAATTTACATTGATCATGTTTTTCTTTTTTAAAAAAGTATATGAGAAAACAGCAATCAAGTGCAGACTATCTCAGCAAGTCCATCATCCAATTAAAAGATGGTTTTGCCTATTAAATGTTGGTTAATACGTTCATTAGTTTTCAGCTTAACATAGGGCAATTTATTATCAAGTTAGCTGTGTCTAATATTTTGAGTTCAACTAAAAAATGATGTTTAAAATCTGTGCTGCAATCTTGTGGATAGTGCCCAAGGTGCTCTATAATTAGCTGAATTTTCCCTTTCAAGATAAAAAAAAAACTTAGGCCTCATAGAGGGAAATTGGACATTGAGGTCCACACCATCTGCTTTCCAACATTAGGAAACTGATAGCAAAGAGGAAAGAGTCTGCATAGAAGGGCTTGTGAGGAAGGGCTCTAGATTTAAAAAAATTAAAATCCTGCTTTCTGACACTTAGAAACCAAAGAAATAATTGTATGATCTTGATAGCTGTTGATTAATGTCCTCATATGAAGAGTTTTTTAAAAAGAAGAACATCAGGACAACAGCATACTTCTTCATTTCTACCCTATAAAATGCCAATAGTGAAGTATATAAGAATGGTCTAAATAAACTATCAGATTGCCCTACAAAAGAGAAATTAAAGAGCAAATAGAATACCTATTTGAAATAAGTATGCTGAAAACAAAAAGCTCAAATTTGCAAAAAATATAATATTTTCTATAAGATGTCTTAGCAGAAAGGCAGGAGTTCTACATACAAATAAATACTAAGAATATATAATATCTAACCATTCTGAACAACTGGATAGAATTGCATAGAAGATAGAAGTTCATCACCAGTTTAAATCTCCATCTGGTTTTATTTAATCAGTAAAAATCAAGACGCTTTCCTGTGAAAATGCATTGAAGTAATGGAAAAATATTTCTTTAAAACTACACAAGTTATGATGAAACTGACTCAGGGAACCTGGAAAGCACAGAAGCAAACAAATACAATCTTACACTTACTTCAAGAAAATCCCAGTGAATACTAAGCTAGACTAGTTGGTAAATGTCTTGACTGCACTCAGTTAAAATATTAAAAAATTGATTTTGTGATTTGAAATGACTGCTGAAGGAATGCTATATTGCACTTGTTCTATTTTTTTCTGTTTCTCAATAACTTTTTGGCACTAGTAAAATTCTTTGTAGCTCTTTTTTTTTTTAATGTCAGTGCTGTTACTGTCATGAGTGTTTCTTATCTTTAATGCTAGGAATTCCTTATTTCCTGGGAAGTTTTGAATAGAGAATCAAGGCAATGGTCTAAACATTGATTATTAGAGCACAATATATAGCATTCTTGACTTCCTTAAAACAGTAATTTTGTTCACTCTAAAAATTTAATGAGAAAAAAATCTAACAATTACATATTTGTAATCTAGCTAATTGGTAGCAATACTTTCTTGTGTATTACACGTTTATGGCATTATACTCTTTTAGCTAGCTACAAGTGAAATATATGTGTGTGTGTGTATAAGTAAATAAAATATACTGAACATTTTTTTTATTTGAAGAATTTAAAATTTAGCATTTTAAATATTAATTCTAAGGTGTATTTCACATTAAAGGTAGCTACATTTGGTGTAGTGGATGAATTTGAATACTGATGTAAAATTCCCAGCTGGCTACAAAGCCATAAATGCCCTAGAATAAATAATTCTGAGAGCCAGTTTGGCATAGTGGTTAAGGTGCTGACCTAGAAACCAGGAGACTGAGGCATGAAAGCCAGCTGGGTGACTTTGGGCCATCACTCTCTCTCAACCCAACCCACCTGACAGGGTTGTTGTTGTAGAGAAAATAGGAGTATTAGAGGGTGTGTGTGTAATAAAGGCAGGATAAATCATCATTTATTGCTTTCATCAGTATCATAAAATAAACACAGGTATACAAGAAAAGGGGAAAGATTATGTAAAATGTGATGCTCTTTAGTAAGCCTATGAGAATATTCAGTTCAGGGATTCAAGAGCTATTCAGTCAAATGTTGACTGACTTGTTCAACTCAATTCAGTCAAATTCACTTTCCATATTGGATTGTTGATTTGGATTGAATTAATAGCCTCTGAATCAATCCAGCAATTTAATGGTCTTTTCTGTATGTGCAGGAAGACTTTTTTTCCCAAAACGAAACCATATTTTTTAATTGGATTGATCTGCTTGATGGTTCAAAGTGGAAATACAAATTGATTATTATTTTTTTGTTAAATTGGTGCCCAGGCAACAGTGTCATTCCCATTCCAGAGGGTTCTCAGGGAGGTTGTTTAGATATAAACATTCAGAGTAGAGTAGGGTAGAGCCATGGTACAGTTTAGGTTGGATTAACAGTTACAGTCAGCATTTCCAGTAACCCCATGGAATTGGGGGAGATGAGAAACTGAAAGTGGAGACCAGATGCAGTGGAGGAAAGAGAAAATAGGAAGAAGGCAGTGGGAAGCTGAAGTGAATGTCATGGACAAGATGACAGCAAGTGAGAAAGCAGTAATTATGAGGTCCTAATGCTTGAAGAAAGGGAATTGTGAGCAGTGTATTGGATAGAAGGAAGTGGAAGTGGAAGTTTTGAAAAATGACAGTTGTGGTCAGGGACAGTGCTGAAAGGAAATCAAGAGAAGAAAGTCTAGTGGAAGAGAGGAAGAGATGGGTAAAATGGGATTATGGAGTAGAAACCCATGGGGAACAATGATGTGAAACTGAGTTTGTGGAGAAGGTTTTGTCGGAGTGAAATCTAGCTGATCACCAAGGAATTGAGCAGTAAAGAGAAAAAAATAGAATCCACTTGTGTCTTCTCAATGGCTGCAGGAGATGACAATGCTGTTATAGGAGTCATGCAGAGACAGATTGGGCTGGTTGCAGTGGAAGCTGGAGTGTCAGGCTGAAGACTACTAGATGAGATGCACACAAGCTTAAAGGGTTGGGGAGCCAGTGGGTTTAGTGGATGCTGTCCTTATGCTTGCCCTGCTGGGATGTCAACACAACAGGAAGAATTTCTATGTAGTAACGGAAGGGCTGCGCATCATCACTTTCTGCTCAATATAGTTGTATGAGTTTTTTGGGAAGTTGGTAGATGCTGCATGAAAAACTGAGAATGGTAATGAATCCTCCCCCACCCCACCCAAGTGAAAGTTAGGCAGTAGTACAATACTTCCTCAATTAAAAAATGAACAAGTATAATGTTTTATTTATTTATTTATTTGATTAATTAATTAAATTTATATTACTGCCCATCTCCCCCAATGAGGGACTCTAGGCGGTTTACAATAAAAGCAATAATAAAAACATCTAAACCTCAATCACAATCTAAAAACATAAAATAAGATAATAAAGTCCAAGAGGAGATGGAATAGCAACTGATAGGGGGTGCTATGGTGCTAACCACCCCTATGTGGAGCTGTTACCCTCCCCATCCCAAGCAAGGCAGCAGAATCAGGTCTTCAATTTCTTCCGGAAGGCCAGGCGCGAGGAAACCTGTCTCAACGCCGGGGGCAAGATATTCCAAAGGGCAGGCGCCACTGCAGAGAAGGCCTGCATCCTGGACCCCGCCAGATGAAACTCCTTTGCTGATGGGGTCCGTAGCATGCCCTCTCTGCCTGACTGGGTGGGGCAGGTCAATGTTATGGGGATGAGACGGTCCCTCAGGTAGCCTGGTCCCATGCCATGTACGGCTTTAAAGGTGATAACCAACACCTTGAATTGGACCCGGAAGCAAACTGGTACCCAATGTAGTTCGCGTAACAGTGGTGTCACATGTGCCAATTTAGCAGCACCAAGAACTGTCCGCGTCACCGCATTCTGGACCAGCTGAAGCTTCCGGATACTCTTCAAGGGTAGCCCAATGTAGAGTGCATTGCAATAGTCTATGTGGGAAATGACAAGTGGTTTTAGACTCACTTGTTTAATTGAGTTCTCTTCATTGAGTTTTAGGACTTGTGTGGAGAACAGATCACATTTTGGAGTATAGAGACAAGTTTAGAATTCTGCTTTTATATCCCTTAAGCTACTTCTCAGTAGAGTATTCTCCTTACATCCTTAATCTCATTACAGGGTTTGTGTTGGGACTTCCTGGCTTCTGATTTTCCATGTAGTGGGAAGCAAGGGTCTGAAAGAATACAGGAATCCATGGCATCCATGGGCTTGTCCCAGGTAATTTTGAGCCCAACCCATATATGCAATCGCAGGTTAGATTCTGGTCTTCACCTTAGAGCAGCTGGCATATGCTATAACATTACTGTTGGTCAGTTTGCTTCTTAGTCAATATGCAGCTCATCACAACCCAGCATCTGTTATCATCTATGCATACTGCATTAGCAGAATGTCATCTGGCAGCTATATTTAAAGTAACCCGCTCCATCTTAGGAAGGGTCAAGCAAGCCACTGACATATTTGCCAATATTTCACTGATAAAATTGCTCATATTTGTTTAGGTTTAGACTCTACATGGGCAGAGTCAGATGAGGTAACTGGTATAACAATCTTGTGAGGTTATCCATGTTCTGTTTCATCCTGTGAATTCCATGGAGGCAGTTAGGGTTCTCTGCAGCATGAGCTTGGCCGGATCCATGCATAATCTAGCTCCTCCAGCTTCTAGATGGGATATGGCTGGTTGAATTCAAACTATGGCAAATGAGTCTGTGGAAGAGGTGACTTGTACCAGCTGCCTTGGTATGCCACTCCTGAAGAAGGCATCGCTTGATCCAATCATTTTGGGTAACTTATGCTCAGTCTCCAACCTTCCCTTTTTAAAGACGTGAGCTGCAGGGGGTGCTAGAAGAATTAGTTTATCCAGACCCCTTATAGTCAGGTTCCAGGTCTGGCCATGAGACTGAAACTATCTTAGACATTTGGATGGACGATCTGTGACAGGACCTAGATGAGGTGTCTTGTTTAGTCTTCCTTGTTCTCAGCAACATTTGATACTAACAGCCATTATATACTGACAGCCTGTGATGATTGGGAGTGATTCCACTTGTTTCTGAGTAGGCATTTTCAGTCATTAGTATAGGCAGAGAAAAGGTTGAACCAGTGGCCATTCCTTAAGGTGGGGAGAGTTTGAGTCTCCCCCTCCAATCTTTAACATCTATGTGAAACTACTGGAATAGAATATTTATGGGTTCCAGGTGAGGTATTATCAGTATGCAGATGTTACCCAGTTGTATATTGCCAATCCAGGGCTGTTTAAATATGTGGTGGAAGTCCTGTCCCAATCCAGTGCCTTGAGGCTGTAGGGGACTGAATAGAAGAAAATAGGATGAAGCTTAATCCCAGCAAGACAAAGGTGTTTCTTTGTCCAAAACCATCTGATTCTGTTAGTTTCTAGATTAACTCTAGATGGGATTGTACACCCACTGAAGGAGCAAGTCTGTGACTTTGCAGTTTTCCAGGATTCATAGTCATAGATGGAGGAGCAGATAGAGACCATGGCTAGGGAGCTTTTGCCCAGCTTTAGCTCATGTGCCAGTTGTGGCTCTTCTTGAAGTGGGACACATTGGCTGTGGAAATTCATGGTAGTGTTATCTCTTATCTGTTGGTCTCCTGCCTATTATAAGGGCCTTCCTTTGAAATTTGGAATCCGTAGTTTTTTCAGAATGCAGTGTTCCACCAGTTAGCAAATAAGAGCTGCAACAACTATGTAATACTGGTGCAACAGGTGCTGCATTAGTTGACAGTAGGTTTCTGGATACAGTTCACAATGCTGGTTTTGCCTTGTAAAGCCATACATAGCTATATTTCTTTAAAGCACCTTTTTTTAAAAAAGAAAAGCACATATACTTTTTTTTTCATTTTAGAATTAAATGTGATGAAATTGGAAACAAATTAGTCCATATGGTGAGGAATATCTATTTTGTTAATTGTTAAAGTTTAAAACAGATATATACATATCTTACAGCTTTTCCATAAAATAACTTGTAGATCTTCTAGTACAACTCTTGTCCAGTGTAGGAATCCTCATACCATCCCAGGCAGTGGAGTAGGTAAGAGTATTTTGCAGCTTCCCAAATATCCTTCACAACCCAAGTTCTCTTATTTAGTAACAATCAGTTGACCTCATCCTAATGCTCCATATCATTCAATATTTGAGTGAATATTTGGCCTATTCATCGCTGGCCATTTCCTACTCCTCTAGAGGCAGCAAGTATTAAACTCAAAAAATTGGTTTGTTACTGGTTCTAATGTGTCCTTCTTAGCATAGATTCCCACTTGTATGCCATATAGGATCTGGGCAAGGGTTTTAGCATCAAAGAGTTTTAATGCCACCAGTGTTCTCCACCTTTAATAATAATAATAATAATAATAAGTGCCTTGATGGTGGTGAACACTCTTCAAGCCAAGTGTGAGAAATTCAGAGCAACTGTGTCTTTTCCCAGGATCACCCAGCTACCCTCTGTAGATGCCATGTGATCCAAGTATCTTTGGTTTAAGGAGTTGCTGCTGGTGCTATGTGCATACCCATACATACATCAAAACAGCTTTTTCTGTTTTGAATCTGAAACATTGCAGAGCCCTAACAAATATACACAGACCCTGTTTAGTGTAGTGGTTAAGGCATCAGGCTAGAAGCCAGAAGACTGTGAGTTCTAGTCCCACCTTAGGCACAAAGCCAGCTGGGTGACCTTGGGCCAGTCACTCTCTCTCAGCCCTAGGAAGGAGGCAATGGCAAACCACTTCCATAAAACCTTGCTAAGAAAACTGCAGGGACTTATCCAGGCAGTCGCCAGGAGTCAACACTGACCCAAAGGCACAAATACATACACATATTCAGTTAGGTTCACTGTTAAGTAAGTTTTACACGTTTGTAGTCTTAAATACACACACACACACACTAAGGGTGTTGTTGTTAGTTGCTGTCGAGTCATTTACGTCTCATGGTGACCCTACATATAACAGAATGAAATGCTGTTCAGTCTTGCGCCATATGCCTGACTGCTCCAATGTTTGCATCCATTGTTGTGGTAATTGTATCAATCCATCTCATTGAAGGTCTTCCTCTTTTCCGCTGGCCCTTGACTTCACCAGACATGATGTCCTTTTCAAGCGATTGGTCTTTCCTGACGATGTGTCCAAAGTATGAGACTCTAAGCCTAGTTATCTTCGCCTCTAGGGAACATTCTGGTTGTATTTCTTCTAAAACTGATTTGTTTGTTCTTCTGGCAGTCCATGGTATTTTCTATAATCTTCGCCAACACCACAATTTGAATGCATCAATTCTTCTAATATGTTCCTTTTTTAATGTCCAACTTTCACAGGCATATGTGGCAATTGAGAAGACCATGGCATGAGTCAGACACAACTTTGTTTTTAAACTGACGTCTTTACTTCTGAAAACTTTAGATAGGTCTTCGATGGCAGATATTCCCAGCATGATACGTCGTTTGATTTCTTGATTACTACTTCCCTTGGCATTGATCGTTGATCCGAGTAGACTGAAATTGTTGACTTCAATTTCTTCTCCATTTATTGTGACATTGTTTATTGGTCCATTTTTGAGTGTCTTCGTCTTCTTTACATTCAGGTGTAGTCTGTATTGCTGACTACAATCTTTGATATTCATCAGCAAGTACTTCAGGTCTTCTTCACTTCCAGCAAGCAAAGTTGTGTCATCTGCATATCGCAGGTTGTTAATGAGTCTTCCACCAATTCTGATACCCCGTTCTTCTTTGTACATTCCTGCTTCTCGAATTATTTGTTCAGTGTACACGTTGAATAAGTAGGGTGGAAGTATACAACCTTGCTGCACACAGTTTTGAACCACTCGGTATCACCGTTTTCTGTTCTAACAACTGCCTCTTGATGCATGTACAGGTTCCGCATGAGTACAGTTAAGTGCTCTGGAATTCCCATTCTTCGTAATATTAACCATAACTTGTTATGGTCCACACAGTCAAATGCCTTTGCGTACTCAATGAAACAGAGGTAAACATCTTTCCAGTATTCTTTACATTCAGCCAAGATCCATCCGACATCAGCAATGATATCTCTCGTACCGCGTCCTCTTCTAAATCCACCTTGGAGTTCTGGTAGTTCTTTGTTGATGTAAGGCTGCAAATGTTGTTGAATTATTTTCCGCAAAATTTTGCTAGCATGTGAAATTAATGAAATTGTTCAATAATTTCCACATTCTGTTTGATCTCCTTTCTTTGGAATGGGTATGAATACGGATCTCTTCCAGTCAGTTGGCCGGGTCATTGTCTTCTAAACATTTGTGGGATTAACAAGATAGGGAAGCTGTGCATATGTGCATAGCAAAGGATTATTTTTTATGTCCACTGTTTTCGGGAAAGTGTTGTTTTAAATTCAGAGTCATCCTCCTTTTGAATAAATCTGGTATTTAAATTGTGGCATGTACCCTGCCTGGTAATTCCTATGACTGTTAACATAGAAGCAACCATATTCACTTCAAAATAGTCACTCTATTTTTCAAGTACTTTTGATTAAAGTCTTTGGAAAAAGTATTTCTCAGCAACAAAATGCAGTAGCTTATAACAAAGAGGCTGCAAAGTACTTTCCATGTGTTTGAAGATATATTGTATAGACCTTCACTTAAGGTGAGTTTTTAACATTATATAGTACATGCTAAATTGTTTGTTTGTTTGCTTGTTTGTTTATTTATTTATTTTCTATGGCTGCCCATCTCAATAAGTGACTCTTGTTATCTTCCAGACATAACTTAAAACTTGATTATCCTTTAGTGAAATTCCTGGGACAGAATCCAAGGGTGCTTTTGAGAAGAAGACTCAGAGGCACCTGGTGAGCTGTATGAGGGAAGAAAGTGAAAGGGAGTCCTGTTGCCCAAGCAGAAATATACTTGCATAAGGGTGGATTTCACCCCAAATTTTCTTTTGGAACTACTAGGATAACAAATAAATTCTACCCCATCATTATTTTCTGCCCATTCTGAAATTTCAGAGTAGATTTAGGAGTGTGATCCTGTAAGTAAACTGGAACTCACGTATTGATTTAATTAAGTGTTGGTTAGTCTGCTTCACAGACATGCTTTGCAAAAAACTTAAGTCAGTCTTTAGTAAAGTAAGACATAGCCTTATAAAAGATAGTGATTTCTGAATGCATGTTTGTTTCTTACTCTATAAATTTATGTAATTAGTGCTTTAATGAGGTAGGAACTAAAATATCACAAAATATCAAGTAGCAACTTCTGGAAATCCCTTACAAAAGAACAAAATAGAGGAGGAGTGAGGGGAGATGACAGTGAATGAGTATGCTCATTAATACATTTTTCCAATCCCCATTAAGGTGTATTTTTTTCCTAAGGCTACTTAAACTTTAGGGTTTAAATAAATAAGTGATGGGCAGTTGGCAACATATCGGACATCTATAGATCTCCATAATGACCTGGAGGGAAATGAAATTCTGGGCTCATAGAGTTCTATCAGTAAATAAATGTTGTGTCCTTTCATGAGGATGCATTATGTTTTAATTGTTTTGAATATAAATGTTCATTAAAGTACGTTTCTCTGTAATTAACTTCTAGATTGTTTTTACTGCATCTGCATCATGTCTTTGATGTAGATGTATACTACTTTTATCCTCATGCTTATGGCAGCTCATGTTTACTTTTTTCCTCAGGCTAGCTATGGATGGTAAAAGTTCTAATCTAACAAATCTGGAGAGGGAAACCTATAGTTATCTCATGATCACTTGAAAATATGTTGATTTTTTTTTCAACTGCTACGTGCAGGGAAAGACATAATTTTACCCAGTCATGTACTACTCTTATCTAATCAAACATTATCTATTTGATTTGATACTGTAAATAATAAGTACCAGTTTCTACAATTTCCTTGTACCTTCATGTATTAATTAATACATTAATAGTATGATGCTGTGTGTGTTTCCTCTGAATTAGATCTCTATATATTCAGTTAGGTTCACTGTTAAGTTTTATGTGTTTGTAGTTTTAAATTATGTGAATCAAGTCTAGATCTGTTTTGAAGTCATGCTACATATGTGCACAATTGTTCAAATAAAAATAATGTTAGGAGCAGTTGAAATTGAAGAAATACACTGCATCCCTTTACTAATCATAAGTGCTTGCCAATTTGTATAGTTGATAGTTCTTAGAAGAACCTTTAATTGAAGCTTCTTTACATTTCTGATATTCGTTGGGTTAAAGAAATTTTGAAGAGGATCCATCTAAGGCACAAGTTACAGGTCATAAAGGAGAATCTTCAGATATTGACCAGAATCTAAAGTGATGCTTAAGGCACAATAAAAGGTTTAAACTTCATCAATAAACATTTTTCATTGGATACCTGTTTCTTGTCCTGTACTGATTTTCCATATAATATATTTTGTAATTTGTGCAGTCTCCATGTCCCAGTCTTGTTCAGAAATAGTAGTTTTGATTCTTTGGATGATACCCAGTATGATGTTCATTTATTTACTTACTTTACTGGACTTATATAATATTTGAGTCATTACCAACTCTCATCAGCTTATGTATCCTTAACCTACCTTTGTATGTAAGATTAAAACAATACGTAATTAAGAATAAAGTTTAAGCTACTGTTTCTTTGAGAAATTGCCTTATCACTTTGAATATTATTAATGTGATTTAACATTATTTTGCACTAATGTCTGGAATTAATAATAACAAGGAAAAGGAATTTGTTAGGTTTCTTAGTATGTCTAGTGTTATGTCAGGCTCTGCCTGCTACCCAGTAAAAACGCAGATGCTAGTGTAGGCTTAGGTTCTGGTTTTATTTGAGTAACAGTATGTGCGCCCTTTAAGAAAAGCTGAGAGTGAGTGGAGCGTGCCGGAACGGGATTTAAATAGCCCACGCCGGTCAGCGCTCCACCCCTTCTTACTTCGGGTGCGCCCCGAACCCCGTCAGTTCCGTTGCTGGTAGGTGAGGGGTCGTGGAGCCCCTCCTGTGCTCCGGGCGTTTCCTTAATTGCTTCCCTGGCCGGTGATGGTTCATTGCCAGGCGATCAGGTTCGTAATCTCTTTGACAGCTCAGGCACGCCTCGTGGTCTGGTCTTGTCAATTACCTTCTTTGCAACATTGTATCTCTTCCGCGCCTCCAGCTAGAGTTGATACTTTGTTGCCAGCACCTGTTGCTCTCATTTGTTAGCTAGTTGCCTTTTCCCTTAATCTGCCCGGTACCCATTTCCCTGCATTGTCATGCGAGCCGTTGCGATGTCACAAGCATCGCAACGGTGATCATGACATACTGCCCCCCTTTGAGAAGGTTAGGCCGTGGGTTTGGAGGGGTAGGCGGTATGGAAGGTGCGGATCAGGTCGGGGGCCTGGACGTCACGGGCAGCGACCCACTCATGGAAAGTGTGGAAAGTGTTTCCACATTACGAGGTATTGGAGGGAGCCCCACCGCTTGCAGGAGTCAAGTACCTCCTTCACTTCAAAGTGTTGCTGCCCATCTATCATCACTGGTGGAGGGGGTGTGTGTGCGTGGGTGCCACCAGGAAGGATCACTTGCCGGCTTGAGTAAGCTGCAGTGAAATACCGGGTGCAGTCTCTTTAAATTATGGGGCAGGTCCAAGCGCACTGTGACTGGGTTCACGATTTGTGTCACCTGTAATGGTCCAATAAACTTGGGGGCCAGCTTCTTCGACGGTTGCGGCGATTTTATGAATCTGGTGGATAGATAGACCATGTCCCCCACCTGAAATGTTGGTTGCTGGCGCCGGTGTTTGTCCGCTTGTAATTTGTACGCCGTTTGTGCCTCTTTAAGCGCATCCTTGATGACCAGCCAGGAATCTGCGAGTTTCTCACCCCAATCACAGGCGGCCACTGTTGGGGACGGAGGCTGAGGTAGTTCAGGGATGGTGTATCGCGTTGTTGTATGCGACCTCTGCAAACGGGAGGAGGTCCACCCAGTCATCTTGGTGATAGTTTATGTAGGAGCGGAGGAATTGCTCCAGTGTGGCATTAAGGATCTCTGTGGATCCGTCCGTCTGGGGATGCCAGGAGGTTGACAGGGCTTGCTGGGTACCTATCAGTTTCAAAAAAGCCCGCCAAAACCTCGAGGTAAATTGTGTGCCCCTATCGGTCACCAGGCGGGAGGGGCAGCCGTGTAGGCGGTACACGTCGACTAGGAACAGTTTCACCAGCTGTTGGGCTGACGAGATCGAGGCGCAGGGGATAAAATGTGCTTGTTTTGAAAAGTAGTCTTTTACCACTCAAATGACCATTTTCTTTTGGCTGGGCGGTAAGTCAACTATGAAGTCCATTGAAATTTCATCCCAAGAGCGGGAGGGTTCAGCCACGGGTTGCAGCAGCCCCTGGGGTTTGCCAGCCAGTCGCTTGGCCATAGCGCACACTGGGCAGGACGCCACATACGTCTTGACGTCCTTCCTCAGCGAGGGCCACCAAAACTGTCTCTGAGTCAGGTGTAGGGTTTTCAAGAACCCGAAGTGACCAGCCTGTTTGCTGTCATGCGATCTGTTGAGGATCGCCTGCCGTTGTGAGTCGGGTACATATAACCTTCCCTCCGCCCATGCGAGGTCCTGCTCCATAGTGACCTTGTTGTGGTTGGCGAGGAGCCAGGGGTCAGATTTTAATGCCGTTGTAAAATCTGCCCATAGCCCACCTGGCATTTGAGGTTGCCTGCGTCTAGGGGCGGGTTGCATCGTAGTTGTTTGCGAGGGGGGGCAGGCTGTCCCCGAGCGCGACCCCGGGTGACCGCCGCCATACCCAGCTGGGAATTGGAAAGCACCGTCCCTATGATGTCAGAGATAGGTTCTGCATCCTGAGGCAGTCAGGAGAGTGCGTCTGCCAGGAAGTTCTTTTTGCCTGGTATGAACTTCAGCTGGAAGTTGAACTGGCTGAAGAACTGAGCCCAGCGTATTTGCTTGGGACTGAGGCACTGGGGCGTATGGAGCGCCTCGAGGTTGCAGTGGTCTGTCCAGACCTCAAACGGGCAAGTCGTCCCTTCCAAAAGGTGACGCCAAGCCTCCAGTGCTGCTTTAACCGCAAATGCTTCCTTTTCCCACACGTGCCAGCGCCTCTCTGTCTCCGAGAATTTCCTCGAGAGATAGGCGCATGGCTTCAGGATTCCAGTGGAATCCTTTTGCAGCAGGATGGCGCCTATTGAGAAGTCAGAGGCGTCCACCTGCACCACAAAAGGCCGTTCGGGGTCTGGGTGAGCTAGAATTGGCTCCGCTGTGAACAGCGCTTTTAGCCTGTCAAACGCGGTTTGACAGGCAGGAGTCCAATTAAGTACGGCCCCCGGGTTTTTTACCTTGCGTGTCTCCCCGACGCCTTTGGTCTTGAGCAAATCGGTTAAGGGTAGAGTGATTTCCGCGAACCCCCTCGCGAAGGACCTATAGAAATTCGCGAACCCGAGGAAGCTTTGAAGCTGGCGCCTGGTGCGTGGGCGTTCCCAGCTCAAGACTGCCTGAACCTTCGCGGGGTCCATCTCTACGCCTTTGTCAGAGATTCTGTACCCTAGGTAGTCGAAGCGCGACTTGTGGAATTCGCACTTGGACAGCTTAGCGTAGAGTTTGGCTTTCCGGAGCTTAGTGAGGACTTGCCTCACTAACCTCTCGTGTTCCCTCTGCGTCCTCGTGTAGATGGTAAACCAGTATGCCCTTGAATAGGTGTTCATGCAGTACCTCGTTGATGAGTTGCATGAAGACCCCCAGGGCCCCCGCAAGACCGAATGGCAGTACCTTGTATTGGAAGGAGCCCAAGGGTCAGTTGAATGCCGTTTTCCACTCGTCCCCCTCCCTGATGCGGATTCTGTAATATGCCTCGCAGAGGTCGAGTTTGGAAAACACTCTTCCCTTTGACAGGTGTGCTAGCATGTTCTTTACGAGGGGTAGGGAGTATTTGTTGGATAGGGAAGCGGAATTTAATCCGCGGTAATTGGTGCATAGTCTCAGGGTGCCGTCCTTCTTTTCCCGAAATAGGACGGGTGCTCCAACCGGCGAGTTCGCTGGTTCTGTGAAGCCCCTGGAGAGGTTTTTGTCCAAGAATTCCTGCAGCGCCGCTAATTCTCTCTGGGTCATGGGGTAGATCTTGGGCTTGGGTAATGGGACGTCTGGGAGCAGTTCAATTGTGCAGTCCGTCTTGCGGTGGGGGGGTAATTGGTCCACCTCCTCTTCTCCGAAGACATCTGCAAAGTCTGCATATTGCTCCGGCAGTCCTTCGGGGGGGGGGGTCATGGGTATGGTCGACAACTTCTGCCCTCCCCACCGTCGGAGCAGATGGTTTGTCCGGTGTCGGTGCCTGGTAGACCCCGTCTTTGAACTTGATGGAGCGTGTCCTCCAGTCTATGTGTGTGTTGTGGCGTGCTAGCCAGGGGATCCCCAGCACTACTATGGGTTTCCCTATCTGGGTTTCCACAAAGTCTATGGACTCCTTGTGGGTGCCCATTGTCAGGGTGACCATTCCAGTCCTCTGGGTGGCCGGTCCCCCCTCCCCCACTGTAGAGCCGTCTAGTTGTTGGAACACCAGCGGTTTAGGGAGAGGGGAACAGGGCAGTTTTAGTGCGGCGACAGTGTCTGGGTGGATCAGATTTCTGGAGCACCCAGAATCCACCAGAGCTTCGACCGTAATGGCTCTAGGGCCATAAGAGAGTTTAATTGTCCCTGCCAGGATAGAGCAATCGTCACTCACCCTGAGGTTGTTGCGCCCCTTCTTCACCACCTGCCCAGCGGCGCTGCTTAGAGCAGGTGGGGAGCGTTTTCTGCCGGCTGTTCTTGGGCGCCGATCGCGTCCCCTGCGAGGTAGGCGTCCGCGTCCTCGTCCGGGGTTGCTAACGCTCCTGTCAGGCATCTGGGGGAGTTGGATAGCTTGTGCGGCGTCTTTGGTGTGGATCTGGGTGGGCAATCCGTTGTCCTGTTTTTGTAACAGTCCGCCGCTCGGTGGCCCGTCTTCCCACACCTGGTACACTGCCCGCGGGCAAGCCTCCGTTGTTGGTCCGCATGCCAGGTCGGGTCCGACTGTGGGACTGGTCCTCTGGTGCTGGGAGGGATTTTGTCCTCTGCGGTTGTGAGCAGGAACGTGCGCTGAGCGTGCTCCGCTTTTCCGGCTAGGCAAATCCACCCGTGAAGGGAGGCTGGGTCGTCCCTGTAGTGTGCCCATTGTAGCACCTCCCGGTTGAGGCCACGCTTGAACATGTCAATCAGGGTGGCCTCAGACCATTCCGTGATTTTGCCTGCGAGGACCTTGAACTCAAGGGCGTAGTCGGCCACCGTTTTTCTTCCCTGGCACAGCGCTTGAAGTGTGCACTTGGCCCTTTCTTTCGCCAGGGGGTCCTCAAAGTAATGCTTCAGCTCGGCTAGGAAGTCATGGAAATTGGCCAAGGCTGGGGCTCCGGACTCGGACATCTGTACGTACCAGTCCGCGGCCCTATCTTGGAGCTTGGTGGCCACTGCCGAGGTTTTTGCAGCTTCTGTGCTGAAGCAATGGCCGTATTGGGCCATGTAGTCCCTCGCATTTGTTAGAAAGAAGGACAGTTTCGTAGGGTTCCTGTCAAATTGTACGGGGAAGTCTTTGGCGAACCTCCTAATTTGCGGGACCCCTACCTGTGGGTGGTGAGGGAAGGCTCCCAATGGTCTGAGGCCATGAAGCCCTGCGACAGAGTCTCGTGCTTGGCCCCTTCCGCTCGGGGTTGTTGGCGGGGTGGGTATGGTGCCTCGATCCCCTCTTGCCCCCTGTGCCGCCTCAGTCTTGGAGCGCTCGCCTACGATCATTGCCAGGGACTGGAGCATATGTTCCAGGTCTCGTACCTTGGCTTCCAGGGCCGTGTCCTTGTCTGGCGTGCTCCGGTCTGCCGATGTCGGGGACAGGAGCAGGTGTTCAAGGTATCGTACCCTGGCTTCCAGGGCCGTGACGCTGTCTGGCGTGCCCTAGTCGTCCAACGTCGGTGCTGCCGGATGCTGTTCGGTCTGTAGTCTTGTGCCTTCCTGCTCGGGCGTTTGGGGGTTACGGAGCCTCCAGGTGGAGTAGGGTGTTCCTGTCCAGGGTCCTGCTCCGCCGGCCCATGTGAGAAGTTGCTGGTCCCCGACTTCGTCTTCCGTTGGGGCTCTCCTGTCTGGGTTGGAGCTCCAGGTCTGGAACTGGGGTGCGGTGTGGGCAGGGAGGGTGTCCGTGTCCCATTCCGGGTGCGCCGCCTCCAGCAGCTGTCGGGTCACCTCTGCCTCTTGCGGGCCGTCCTTCACACCTCTGGTGCGAAGTGCTGGCTCCATTGCTGTCCCCAGTTCCGTTTTCGCCAGTTGATCTCTCCCGCGGAAAATTTTCGTCCGGTGGAGCTTGGCGACTTTGGTTTGGTGACTCTCAGCTTTATGTCAGGCTCTGCCTGCTACCCAGTAAAAACGCAGACACTAGTGTAGGCTTAGGTTCTAGTTTTATTTGAGTAACAGTATGCGTGCCCTTTAAGAAAGCTGAGAGTGAGTGGAGCGCGTCGGAATGGGATTTAAATAGCCCGCACCGGTCAGCACTCCACCCCTTCTTCAGGTACGCCCCGAGCCCCGTCAGTTCCGTCTTCGGTAGGTGAGGGGTCGTGGAGCCCCTCCTGTGCTCCAGGTGTTTCCTTAATTGCTTCCCTGGCCGGTGATGGTTCATTGCCCGGCGATCAGGTTTATAATCTGTTTGACAGCTCGGGCGCGCCTCCTGGTCTGGTCTTGTCAATTACCTTCTTTGCAACATTGTATCTCTCTCTTTCATGCCTCTGGCTAGAGTTGATACTTTGTTGCCAGCACCTGTTGCTCTCTTTTGTTAGCTAGTTGCCTTTACCCTTAATCCGCCTGGTACCCATTTCCCTGCATTGTCACGTGAGCCGTTGCAATGTCACAAGCATCGCAACGGTGATCATGACAAGTTAGTTTCCAGAGCTTGACTTGCTATACAAAATGCATCATTAAGACTTTAGCCTTACAAATAATGTACATGATGTTTATGATGTTTAAGGCATAAATATCAGGCTTGGCAATTCAGATTTAGCAATGTCTTGTACCATATAGATAACAACTTTAAAGACTATTCAAATACTTTATGAAATGTTTTAAGGTTTCTCTTTCTCTTTAGAAGAGGCTACAGAAAGAGCTGTTAGCTTTGCAGAATGACCCACCACCAGGAATGACCTTGAATGAAAAGAGTGTACAAAATTCAATTACACAGTGAGTATCTATATTTTTATTACTGTTGTGAAAGATATACTTGTAGGAAGATACAGACATAATTTCCATTATCATATCACTAAATACTTAGCTAGGTCCTCTTATCCAGTATACATTGCTATCAGACTTGGATATAAATAGTGTTCACTTAGAGGTATGTTTAAAAAGGATACCTGCTATTTATTTAAGTAAGGAATGGGGAGTGCTTTGATATTTTATAACAATTTTACAACTTTTCAATAATCTAGGTTGTGGTATGGGGGCATGAAATATTGCTTTATAACATATATTGGCAGTATGATACCTTTGACAATAAATGTGTCCTCAAATTCCTGTTCATATATCTGTATGCAAATTCTGTGTTTGAGTCTTCCTCTTTTTTTTTCAAAGAAGACTCGGGGAGAATATTGCTTTTGGTAAAGTACATACAATGACCTTTTAAAAATATATTGGAACCCCTTATACATTCTAGGATTTTTAAGATGCCTTTTTAGAATTGGGGATTAGCAATTTGCAAACCTTAACTCACATCAAGTTACTTACAGAAGAACAAATATTTTTCTGTTTTCATAATTGTAATCCATTTTCTTTCCAAAGGTGGATTGTAGACATGGAAGGGGCTTCTGGAACTTTATATGAAGGGGAGAAATTTCAACTGCTATTTAAATTCAGTAGTCGGTATCCATTTGATTCTCCTCAGGTAATTTATCTATCATATGCTCACTTAAATTTTAAAATCAATCCTACGGTAATACTGAATGTTTATTTTTGTTTATTTAATTGAATTTTTTGCTGGGTTAACTCTTCAGAAAATAGCAAAAATCGTTTAATCTGGTACCTGCAAGGGTTGAATGAAAAGCAATGTGTCCAATATTATAAGTTGCCAAAATATGGCAATACTGATGTAGTAGAAGCTCTGACGATGTTTTTTTTTTAGCAAGTTCTTTCACTTCAGTTGTTAGGAAGTTGCTGTGAGAAAAGGTTATCTTGCTATTGTTTGTAAAATGGAAACCTGCGGTGAGTACTTGTAGGCAGTTTTTAAGCAACCTGCTGTGATTGAATTTTTGACTTCTGAATGAGTCCTGAAATTCACCACTAAATGTAGATTGTTTATGTTGATGACTGCATTGTCATGAGTACTATATGTTCTTGGGTCAAAAAATATAAAGATGGGAAACTGGGGACAGAGATTTATGTGATCAAGAATGAAGTGGATGACTTGTGGCAGCCCCTGATGAGTTTCACATGAGAAAGGTTGATGAACTAATTAAAGACAAGTGGCAGATCACTCAAAGAGAAATTGCTGTAAGGCTTGGCATTTCACAGGAACTTGCAGGTCACATTATTGATGTTCTTTAATATTGGAAGCTTTGTGCAAGATGAGTTCCTTGTAAGCTGACAGCAGAAATGAAAGCTTGAAGCTTTGAGTTGAAATTTGCCAGCAGTTGATGACATGCTGTTGTTTATTCATTTAGTCGCTTCCGACTCTTCGTGACTTCACGGACCAGCCCACACCAGAGCTTCCTGTCGGTCGTCAACACCCCCAGCTCCCCCAGGGATGAGTCCGTCACCTCTAGAATATCATCTGTCCATCTTGCCCTTGGTTGGCCCCTCTTCCTTTTGCCTTCCACTTTCCCTAGCATCAGCATCTTCTCCAGGGTGTCCTGTCTTCTCATGATGTGGCCAAAGTATTTCAGTTTTGCCTTTAATATCATTCCCTCAAGTGAGCAGTCTGGCTTGATTTCCTGGAGGATGGACTGGTTGGATCTTCTTGCAGTCCAAGGCAATCTCAGAATTTTCCTCCAACACCACAGTTCAAAAGCATCTATCTTCCTTCTCTTGGCCTTCCTTACGGTCCAGCTCTTGCAGCCATATGTTACTACAGGGAACACCATTGCTTTAACTATGCGGACCTTTGTTGTCAGTGTGATGTCTCTGCTCTTAACTATTTTATCGAGATTTGTCATTGCTCTTCTCCCAAGGATTAAGCGTCTTCTGATTTCCTGACTGCAGTCGGCATCTGCAGTAACCTTCGCACCTAGAAATACAAAGTCTTTCACTGCTTCTACATTTTCTCCCTCTATTTGCCAGTTATCAATCAAGCTGGTTGCCATAATCTTGGTTTTTTTGAGGTTTAGCTGCAAGCCAGCTTTTGCACTTCCTTCTTTCACTTTCATCATAAGGCTCCTCAGTTCCTCTTTGCTTTCAGCCATCAAAGTGGTATCATCTGCATATCTGAGATTGTTAATGTTTCTTCCAGTGATTTTAACTCCAGCCTTGGATTCCTCAAGCCCAGCACGTCGCATGATGTGTTCTGCGTACAAGTTGAATAGGTAGGGTGAAAGTATACAGCCCTGCCGTACTCCTTTCCCAATCTTAAACCAGTCTGTTGTTCCGTGGTCTGTTCTTACTGTTGCTACTTGGTCGTTATACAGATTCTTCAGGAGGCAGACAAGGTGATTTGGTATCCCCATACCACTAAGAACTTGCCACAATTTGTTATGGTCCACACAGTCAAAGGCTTTAGAATAGTCAATAACACAGAAATAGATCTTTTTCTGAAACTCCCTGGCTTTTTCCATTATCCATCGGATATTGGCAATTTGGTCCCTAGTTCCTCTGCCTTTTCTAAACCCAGCTTGTGCATCTGGCAATTCTCGCTCCATGAATTGCTGAAGTCTACCTTGCAGGATCTTGAGCATTACCTTACTGGCATGTGAGATGAGTGCCACTGTTCAATAGTTTGAACATTCTTTAGTATTTCCCTTTTTTGGTATGGGGATATAAGTTGATTTTTTCCAGTCTGATGGCCATTCTTGTGTTTTCCAAATTTGCTGGCATATAGCATGCATTACCTTGACAGCATCATCTTGCAAGATTTTGAACAGTTCAGCTGGGATGCCGTTGTCTCCTGCTGCCTTGTTATTAGCAATGCTTCTTAAGGCCCATTCAACCTCACTCTTCAGGATGTCTGGCTCTAGCTCACTGACCACACCGTCAAAGCTATCCCTGATATTGTTATCCTTCCTATACAGGTCTTCTGTATATTCTTGCCACCTTTTCTTGATCTCTTCTTCTTCTGTTAGGTCCTTGCCATCTTTGTTTTTGATCATACCCATTTTGGCCTGGAATTGACCTCCGATGTTTCTAATTTTTTGGAAGAGGTCTCTTGTCCTTCCTATTCTATTGTCTTCTTCCACTTCCACGCATTGCTTGTTTAAAAATGATTCCTTATCTCTTCTGGCTAACCTCTGGAATTTTGCATTTAATTGGGCATATCACCCCCTATCACTGTTGCCTTTTGCTTTCCTTCTTTCTTGGGCTACTTCTAGTGTCCCAGCAGACAGCCATTTTGCCTTCTTGGTTTTCTCTTTCTTTGGGATGTATTTTGTTGCCGCCTCCTGAACAATGTTGCGAACTTCTGTCCATAGTTCTTCTGGGACCCTATCTACTAAGTCCAGTCCCTTAAATCTATTCTTCACCTCCACTGCATATTCCTTAGGAATATTAGTGAGCTCATATCTAGCTGATCTGTGGGTCTTCCCTAATCTCTTTAGTCTGATCCTAAATTGTGCAATAAGGAGTTCGTGATCTGAACTACAGTCAGCTCCAGGTCTTGTTTTTTACCGACTGTATATATGTCCACCACCTTTGGCTGCAAAGGATGTAGTCAATCTGATTTCAGTGTTGTCCATCTGGGGAAGTCCATGTAGAAAGCCGTCTCTTAGGCTGTTGGAAGAGAGTGTTTGTTATGCAGAGTGCGTTGTCTTGGCAAAATTCTATCAGCCTATGTCCTGCTTCGTTTTGTTCTTCCAGGCCATGCTTACCTGTAATTCCAGGTGTCATTTGACTGCCGACCTTAGCATTCCAGTCTCCTGTGATGAAAATAACATCTCTTTTAGGCGTGTTGTCCAGTAGGTGCTGCAGATCCTCATAGAACTGCTCTACTTCAGCTTCTTCAGCATCTGTGGTTGGGGCGTATATTTGGATCACTGTGATGTTAGATGGCTTGCCCTGAATTCGAATTGAGATCATTCTATCGTTTTTTGGATTGTATCCAAGCACTGCTTTAGCTACTTTACTATTAATTATGAAGGCTACTCCATTTCTTCTGTGGTCCTCTTGTCCACAGTAGTAGATCTGGTGGTCATTTGATGTGAAGTGGCCCATTCCAGTCCATTTCAGTTAACTGACGCCCAAAATGTCTATCTTTAATCTTGACATCTCACCAATAACCACATCCAATTTGCCCTGGCTCATAGATCTTACATTCCAGGTTCCAGTGGTGTGTTGATCCTTAGAACATCGGATTCGCCGTTCACCACCAGCACCGTCGGCTGCTAGCCGTCCTTTCGGCTTTGAGCTAGCTGCGTCACCACGTCTGGGGCTAGTTGAACTCATCCTCTGTTCCTCCCCAGTAGCATTTTGACCATCTTCCGACCTGGGGGTCTCATCTTCTGATGGTATACCGACATATCTCTGGTTGTACTGATCCATGTGGTTTTCACGGCAAAAATACTGGGGTGGGTTGCCATTACCTTCCTCAGGGATTGCATTTAGTCTGACCTCTCTGTCATGACCTTCCCGTCTTGGATGGCCCTTCACGGTTTAGCTCATGGCATCATTGAGGTGCTCAAGCTCCAGCACCACGACAAGGTAACGATCCTTTGCTGAAGGATGACATGCTACAGGAATGAAGGTGTCCATGACAGCTGATGAAACATGTGTTCATCATTATGGCCCAGAAATGAAGCATCAGTCCATGGAATAATATCACAAAGCTTCACCTGTGAAAAAGAAATTCAAAACCCAACCCTTTAGCAGGAAGATGCATGGTTAGAGTTGTTTTGGGACAAATGTTATTCACATAGATTTCCTTGAATCTGTAGCCACTGTCAGCTCAGAGAGCTACATTGCAACAAACCTTTGAAACAAGCAGAGTTCAGAAGGACAAGAAAGAAATTTTGCTGTAATGTAACAGTGCTAGGGCTCACACCTCATGAGCCACCCACAAGGCAATTGCGAAGTTGGATCTCTCCATCTTACCCCATCTGCCATACAAAGTTGGTGCCATGTGACTTTCACTTTTTCCCAACACTGATGAAATACCTCCATGGGCAGGTGGAAAGGACTATCAGGACTTGGTTGGAGAGACAAAGCATGGAGTTCTTTCTTGACAGTTTTAAGAAGCTTGTTCATCATTGGCAGAAGTGGTAGGAAATGGAGATTATGTCGAGAAATAAATTCAGACAATAAAAAAGCTTGTTACAAGGGTTATTTTCCTGTTTCATTTATTAAAATATCCCTATTTAAATTAAAGTTATGAAGGTAAAGATACTACTTTTCATTCAACCCTCATATTATCAGCCCATAGGGTTGGAACCAGCCTACTAAGCCTTCACATCTAATGTGCTGAGGAATTGGATCACAATTCCTTCCTGCCAAAAATCTTGGGATTTTGTCACAGATCAGTTTCCGCAAACTTTGCCTGATCATTCTCGGTGTGAAAAATGGGCTTGACCTTTTTCTTTGCACAAATATTTGTAAAGTGACCAGACTGTACAGAAAAAGACCATATCTCTTCTCCAGTGATCAGACTTCTGTTTGCTATGGGCAGCAAAGTTCTGAATTGTATATTCTGAATTGCACAGTTGCACAACACAAGATTAGGATTGATTAGTCTGTAATGAGCAATGTTCTTCCAGCTTTCCACTGAGACTTTGGGTTCATGACAAAATAAAATGAGACTGCTGAAAGCAACAGCAGAATTTTAAAAAAAATATTCTGGGCAAAAATAAAGCTATCAGTTTCATTTTAAAAATAAATACATTCAAAACCCTCAAAAATTAGAAAGCTTAAGTGTTACTGTCATTTTAGATGAAAGAGTGTACACTGATGTAAAATTTATAACATCAAGCAACTTCCTATGCCAGAATTAAAATACCTTCATTTATTTGTATAATTTAAAATATTTTAAATCTGTGTGTTGATATTTGACTCTTTAAGGTAGTATCCATTTTTTTAAAACATCTAATAACATCTAATTGTCAAAAGTGTGACTATGGAAGAGGAAAGTGGTTGTTACTTTATTAATTGGATTTTATGCTGTATTTATTACCATTACAACTATTGCTTTTGATTTTTAGTATGTCCCTTAGGCTGGCCTCTTTACTGGTTTTATAATACATTAATGCTGTTTATATTGTTTCAACTGCCTAGAATTGCCACCTAATACACTTCCAATTATTTAATGATATAAGAGCACAAATAAATGTACAACATACTGTACATATTGCTATAAATATGCTGGATTTTAAACACAATTAAACCCTGTGATCATGAACCTGGTCCATCTTGAAATATTGAGCTAGAGAAAGAAGCTTGAACCCTTTTATTACTAGCTCTGTAATCACAGTAATTAGGCAGTAGCAGCTGAAGTGATAGGCTTCATTAAATTCAAGACTGACATGCTGCAATATATGAAAGATAAAATGTGATTCGTACTCTTATAATGTCTCATTTATTTTAAAGATTATGTCCACTTTTGAATCCAAAAATTTTTATCAAAAATGGAATATTTTACAAGTAGCATTAGTATGCTTTTTTGAACTATTATGTTAACAAAATATTAATTTGATTTTTACTTTATAGGTCATGTTTACTGGTGAAAATATTCCTGTTCATCCTCACGTTTATAGCAATGGACATATCTGTTTATCTATTCTAACAGAAGACTGGTCTCCAGCTCTTTCAGTGCAATCAGTTTGTCTTAGCATTATCAGCATGCTTTCAAGCTGCAAAGAAAAGGTATGAATTTAGAGATAATATCATTAAAGAGTTTAAAGGTAGGTAGAATCTCCCACTCTAAACCAATTAGGTCTCTTTCTCTCTTTAATGACTTTCAGTGGACCCTAAAATAAGTACATTGCTAAACAATACACTTCAAAAAAAATTTCAGAAGGGTTAATTTGTCTAACAGCAATGCACACTAGTTAGGTAACAACCAACTTCTTTTTCTTTCCAACCTCTGGAGACCAACAAAGCAGAATAGTTGTCTTCAAGAGGAAGCTCATTACCTAGCTCACAGAAATTGGTGTGAAATTCCTGCTTCATGCTGTCACATTTCTTAATTCACATAGATTTGTTACTTCAAGGAAGCCTGAAAAGTTCATTGGAAATGAATGTGACAGATTGATAAAGGGATTCAGTGAGATATTTGTATGCTAGTGAGCTTGATAATAAAATCTTGAGTGTTGTGTCCAGAAGCAAATTACAGACATTTAAAAACCCTCTAATGGTTCTCCATCTAAAATAAAATTCAGCTTTTAGCAGAGCATGCTTGAGCAACAGTGAAACGCTCATAGCTCTTTGTACAGTGACAGATAATTTTATTGATGAATATTTCATTATATAGAAATTCTGTCCTGCCTAGTCTGAGTTTATTCTTGTCTAGTTTTTAAAATATACTGTGTGTGTGTATGTATGTATGTGTATAGACACACACACACACACACATACACATACACACATTCAGGCAATATAGCAATTCTTCTGACATGTTACTCATACTTGGTATCTTCTATTGAAAAATGCAATATAAATACTGGATGGTTCTTCATACACAGAATACAGTTGGAAGAGGATTTTCTTCCCATTCAGTTCAAAGTGTGTGGCAGGGGAGGAGGCAGAAGGAAGGCTTCTGATTGTTATTTCCTCTAGAAACTGCTATTTAAAGTGTAGCGAAGAAATATTTGCTTCTATTATTTAGCCTGCTTATATATTATTCATTTATTTATTTCTTCACCCAATTCTTTTCTTGACACAACTTCAGGGTTTTTCCAAACTTGAACTAATTAATTACATGCTCGTTTTCTCTAGTTTATCGAAATATGGAGAGGTATTACAGAGAGTAATTTTGTTTAACGATTACAGAAATTTTGTTTAAAGATTTGTGTCTGTACCTCAGGAATTGTAGTCACCTGAAATATTAACAGATTAGCCCCTGAGGTTATTGAAGAGTTGAGGAACAGTTGAAAGTATTACAAACCAGGAATAAAATCTTGGAAAAAGAGCTTATAAATGCCAGGTTTTCCTCTCACTTCATTAAATACATTTCTGAAATTTCCTTCCTTCCCCTCCTTCCTTCCCTTTTTTTGTTAGATTTATATCCCACTTTCCATTCAGCCAGTGATGTACAGCTTTGTATAACTGAAATAGGCTTATAATTTAATATAGTTTTACTTTATTGCAGAGAAGACCACCAGATAATTCATTTTATGTAAGAACATGTAACAAGAATCCAAAGAAAACAAAATGGTGGTATCATGGTAAGCATTTAGTTTTAAAACAATATTCTAAGTAATTAATAAGATAAATTTACAAAAAAAAATCCTGTATAATCCTTGAATATTTCTTAATCACAAATAACACTACAAGTGAGTTTGCAGAAACTGATTACTAGTAGGTTACAGGTAGTCTTCACTTAACGAAGATTCCTTCAGCAACCATTCAAAATTACGATGGTGCTGAAAAAATGCTCTTACGACCTGTGCCCAAAATTACAACTGTTGCAGCAGCCCCACAGTCACATGATCAAAATTCAGGCTCTTGGCAAGCCCGCCCACATTTATGACTCCGGGGATGCTTCAGCTCAGCTTGCGCTGTCTTCTCAGAGCCTTTGGAGAGCTCTGAGCTTTCCAAAGAGCTCTCCAAAGACTCTGAGAAGATAGCGTAAGCTGGGAAGACAGCGTTCTGAAGGGAGCCATGTGGAGGAAACGTTTGCCAGAGAAGCTGGGTCCACAAAGGACTTAGCAAAGACAGCCAGGCGCTTCTGCTTCACCCATGGCGGCTGGGCAAAAAAGGTAAAAGTTCGGTGTGGGGAACTGGGAGAGGAGGCAGCTGGGTGAACAAATGCAGGCTGGGGAGGCTGGAGAGGCTGGAGCTTGCTATGGTGGCCTCCCGCCGCACAGCTGGGACGGGTGGCTTCGTACCACGTAGCTGGGTTTGCTGTCCCACAAGGGAGGGTGCAGGGTTTCCAAAAGGGCAGAGATGGGAGGAGATAGGCGGCGGGGAGTTGAAGGCAGTGTTCAGGGCTGGGAGGAACCAAGCCCAGAATGGCTTGGATTGGGGTGGGTGCTCAGGCTAACGATGGGTAAAATTCACTTAATGACGGCAAGGGGAATTGCTAGGATTGCCGGTGCTAAACGATGCCATCTCGCTTTACAACCGCATGGCTTAGCAGTGGAAATTCCGGGCTCAGTTACAGTCATTAAGTGAAGACTACCTCTAGTTAGACTTCTGTTACTGAACTCAGGTGAGAAAGAACTACAGTTTATATGCATATGAAAATTCCAAGCACAGATCTTTCCCAAGAAACCTGCCAAGGAATGAAGTATTGGCATTCTGAACTTCAGAAGCACTGAAAAAAGGCCTTTCTATGTGTAATGCATATTGAACTTTATAGGTCTTTCTCATATATTGAGAATAGCCATGGATAAATGAACCAGTGATTACATTTGGTGTAAGACAGGGCTTCACACCAGTAGAAAACGGATGATTGTGGGGAAAATAGGAGGAGGAAAGAGTATTAGGTATGTTCACCTCCTTGAGTTATTTATAAAAATAATAAAGGCGGGATAAAAATTTAATAAATAAATAAAGATAGTCAGTTGAATGGCATTACTACTGGGTATAAAATCTATAGAATGAATAGACCATTAACAAAATGGAACTGAACTGATGAAATAGGGTGCCAAAGCTAGCATAAAATAAAGTACAATAAATTATTTAAAATATAACAATATGTTCATTGTGTGTGGAAATATCAAGACAGAATAGTATTGGGTGCTTTTCAATCACCTCTCCTCCTACAAACCCTTTATGTTATGGAGAGTAGCAACAGATTTTTTTTTCCAAGTCAAGAAGCTCTCCAGTTTCTGAGCCTTCAGGTTTTGTATATTTGTACTTTTTATTTGAAAAATGCTATGTTTTGTTTGAACAGAACAAGGCAATTCAATGGATCAGAATTATATTGTCTGTTCCTCTATAATTTGTAATTTTTAATCATTATTTTCATTTATTGAAGTGTACTGTTAGGGGCTGTTCCAGCAATAAACATTTTCATAGGTTTTCAACATTAATTTATACATGCACAGCATAATATTTTACATTTTCTTTTTCTTTAAAGATGACACTTGTTGACACCATCATTCTATGATTCTCCTAACAGAAGATAGTCCTACTGAGAATATGAGCACTTTGATCATTCAGTCTTTGAACTTTAACCTCCTGACTGGAAATGATAAACAGGCAATGAAGACTACTTCCTTTGACTGAATTTTTACTAGTGTGCATTCTGGGCGCATGTTGATCGCTGGTTCACACCATGCTACTGACATGCCTTTCGTAGTCATATGATGTTAATGCAAGTGTTGGAAAATATCGTTCAATTTTAACTTTCGGAAGAATTCCAGGTCTTCATGTATTGTGCAATAATATGAATTTCTTGGCGGTTTTGGTATATCCATTGCCGGCAAAAGATTGTATCAGGAAACATATATGCTTTCCACACAATAGTTTAGATGCATGATAGGGCCTATGAAAGGTTTTAAGTATATTAGGTTAATAAGTAACCAATCTTATACTTTGAAAGCCACCTAATTTGTTTAAATATGGATTCTGTGCACTGTGATCATTAAACTAGCAGCATAAGTAAAAACATGCTTAGCTAAGAAACTAATAAGGTCATTGCATATTTACTGAACTGTCATTGTCTTGACAAGCAAGTTTTTCCAAGTTATGTCAGCAGAGAGGTACGTTCTATGGTAGAATAAATACCTTTTGTTTGTGTGTGTTATATTTCTGAAGAAAAGGTATGAATAAAATAAGGCAGAAGTGATTTAATCAAGGAAAACTTTGTTACAAAATGGAAACAGATAGCAGTGATAAAAGTGAATTTGCTGCAGTCCATGATAGGGCTTGTTAATATGTACACTAGAGCTGTTTTCCAAGTAGATTGCACACTGTTATTTCATACTAGCCTTCAGCATGAGCCCTGTTGCCTACACAATACTTCATTTATTTATGTGTCTAGAAATTTTTATTTGAGTTCACTGTTTCTTTTGTTGTGTTATATGTCATATTTGAATGTTACAAAACAATATTTTCACTGAAAAGCTATCAGAAGATATTTTCTTGTAAATTATTTCTTTACCTTATTAACATTTATCTTGTCTTTTACTTCTGTACCATAAAGGAAGAAATACATTTTGGACAGAGATGAACTGTTTTGACAAAAAGTGTGGATCTTTTTATTTAAACTTAAGACAAATATATATATAAATATATATTTTTCTTATCTTACTTGTCCCATACAGCCATAGCAATTTTCCAGGTTTTCTTTAAAGATATGACAAAAACTAGATTTACCTTTTATACAAAAAAAAAAAATTGTTAAACAATAGTGAATTGATCTTCACCTATATGTAATTTTATGATACTGCATCTAGGCTGTCTTTTTAGGAAGCAATGATGTGTCTTTTATAAACTTGCTACCTTTACACATATGCAAACTTTCTATTTCAGTGCTCTTTTTAATGTTGCCTTATTGTTGCACTAAAAAAAAAATCAAATCTAGTAGTCAATAAAGGAATGTCTGAACTGAGTAAACCTCTTACTTGATTTTTAAAGTAAGAATCAGATAAGCAAAACAAATCTCCCAGGATTGGCTGAAAATATTCTAGTGTGTGTGGATTTTTTTTAACTGCTGCATTGAATCTTACAAGTTTTATAGATATGTATATATTACTGTAGCTATAATATTTAAAATCAATATAATTGCTAAGCTCAGGGGTGGGAAGAAATCAAGTAGAAGAAAAAGAGGTGTTCTGTCCAGGTACTGAAATTCTAAACTATCAATTTGATAGAGCAGTTTTAAATAAGGGTGTATTATCTTTTTTATTTTGAAGAAAATTATTGGCCTCTTGATGAAAAATAAGATACTGTGGGAAAACCTATATATAGATGTTCATAGTTCTCCATTGCATAATTAATGTTGCTATAATAATTTTTGTTCAAGCCAAAAATAACGTTGACATTGAAATTTGTATTTCTCCTTGATTTTCTTCTAGCTCTTTTTCCATTTGTAAATTAAATGGTAAAAACATGTTAACAGATGTATACATAAAGAGTAACCACTAAATATTTAAATGGAATCTTCATATTTCCACAATCCACAAAAATTATGTATTCATACAGCTAATTTAGATAATGTCAATCTGCTCTGTAATTCACTATGAAGGAACTCCTTCATATGTCTGGAAATTTAATTTGTCCATCTGAAAGATTAATGCAACTGTCTCCATATAATATCATCTGATTTTTAAAGGTTGGTTAAACAATCCATGCTTTAGTCTTGCATGTATTTTATTTGCCTATAGATTTTGCGGTTTGGATTAAATTGAAATTACTCAACAAAACATTACCTGGGTTTTTTTATACTATTTCTTGGGAGGCGGGGTGTTGTTTAAATACTGTGATGAGAATGATTTGAAGCCAGAGTTCTATCATTTGTATAATTTTTTACAGAGTTGTTTGGTTTGTACAATGGAGTTGTATGATTTTGGTAAACTGAATGATCTCACACCAGGGGGTGGGGGGAGAGAGAGAAATCATTTTTTGCTTTTTGCCCTTCACCCTTATGTTCTGTGTCACCTCAAAATCTGTTTTGGAAAGTTATGGAACTCACTGTGAAATGACATTGTGAAAAATGAAGAATTGACAAAAATGACCATTTCCTTTTTTTCCTAAAAAATAGTATCACTGAAAAATACATTCTCTACAACTGGTACATACTGAGTTGGCTGTGTGCTATCAATTACAAGTTCAGGATCTATTTTCTACTTAATCACAATTCAGTCTGCAATACATACATGGAGGATGGCCTTTTTATTTTTTCTGGAGGTTGCCGATCTTCAACAATTTGTACTCGGTAGCATAGAACATAGTATATTATTCATTTTATTTATATGGTATTTTGCTTAGAACATGCAAGACAACTTACATTGAGATCTCCCTTAATTTCATCCTGGGTATTATCTGGTGAGGTGGGTTGAATTAAGGGAGGATGATTGGCCTAAAGTCAGTCAATGAGTTCCTTGGGTTTTATTAGTGTTAGCCATTTACCTCAAGATCATTTTGGAGTTTTTTATAGTCTGCTTGAGTGTTTTCTTCATGATATATTTTTGGCATTTTAGCAACCTTGTCTATCTTTCTGTTCTAATGTTTATGAACAAATAAAGAACCACCTGTCTTGGTACCAATTCTTAGTTAAATCATCTTTTCCCCCCCTTTGTGGTAAAAAAATGACTATATATTTCTGTTTCCCATTGTATGATATGTTGGTGTGTGAAAAGGACATTCTCATCCGGATGAGAACTGCATTTTCTCAGAAGGTCCAGAGGGACAATATATTAAAAGTTTTGAAATGTTCAAATTGTTCAGCAATGCTGTATGGATTAAATGAGTTTTTTATTGGGTTGATAATCCCTCTGTTGTTTTTGGGGAAAAAAATGCTTGTTCAGATATTGATATCCCACTTTTTTCAGTGAAGATGGATACTGTGATTTAATTCAGTTTGCCTGCACCCTACTCTTAATTTACTTTTCACTTCCTTATCTTCTAATCAGGCTTTCTTCTTTTTGATATTTTCAGGTAATTTGCCTCAATGTCTGTAGCAATAGCCAACTCAGATTGCATTTATTTTGCCAAAATCCTCTGTTGAAAGCAATCTTACGATTTCTACTCAGAACAGTCCTTGACTGAACTATCAGTGTGTGGTGTGCTTCTTAATGCTTCATCTTTTGTATAATTGTACCTCATGCTTACTGTTAAAAGATAAGGTAAGCAAATACATGAATCTATCTTCACTGTTGCTGTTGACTTGAATTGGGTTTCTGAATGTCAGTTGGGAATACTTACCAAAAACCTAGCAACTGAAGCATATTAATTCTTTTAATAAATTTTAGTTCCAAATCTACATGTTCTGACCAAAAACAAAACAACTTAAAGTGATTATTCTGAAAATATTTTTTTAAATTCTTTATGGATTATTAAAAACTGTAACAGGGAAGATAAATTGGTTTTCAATTTTCATTAATATTATCATCCATTTGCAGTGAAGGATGCACTATTGGAAGGATGAATTAAATATACAGTAGGTATTGCTAGTAATTTATTAAAATGTGGTAAAAATGTTTATGTATTGAACCATTCCTATTTCTTAGCATTTTCAAAGCACGAGTTTGTCTAGATGCAGATCACGTGGATCCAATTTTCAGTATTCGGTATGTCTTATCTTGTTGATGGTTCATGCCAATGAAAGAGGATGAGTGCACTGAGTAAAATTCAGTAGACATTTTTGCATTCAGCAGCTAAACTGGAAAGGAAAAGAACAGGACTATGACTTGGGAGATTACAGATTAGATTAGTGAAGTCTTAATGATACATACTGTCCCTTTTTTGAAGAAGGATAATTAAGGCAAATGGAGGTAAATTTTTTGTATTCTAAAATTGCTTTTAGGGCTGTAGTAAGAAGGCTTATGTTCATTGGAAATTGGTGACACATGTAAAATAATCTGCCTAAAGATGCCTAAAGGCTGCATCTATCTTCACTTTATATGAACTCCCTTTATATCCATTCATTTACTTGTTTATTGGTGGATACTGGAACTTTTTATTCAATAGTATCAGGAAAGGCAGCCAATGAAAGCAAAAATAAAATTTAAACGTCCTAAAACAACTGAAAGGTGGTTGAAATGCAGTCAACAGCTTTTCTAAATTTTATTGAGATAGATTTGATGTAATTTGAAAGTTCTCTCCCCTGCAAACACAATCCTATCAAATATGAAATCCTTTTGAAATGTGTTAAAGGTTCTTTATAGATGCATAGCTCAATTTATTTAAATGACATGACACTTTAACTTTTTTGGAAAAAAATACTTGATATATGCTAATTCATTAAAAGTGATCAATTGTGCCTTAAATTTAGAGGTATGTTTTTAGAAATCACTTGACTCACAGCTCCTGTTTGAAGAGCAAATAGCAGCTGTGGCCAGGAGGGCCTTTGCAAATTTGTCTTGTGCACCAGTTTTGCCCATTCTGGTATCAGAATATCCTTCTTACAGACATTCATGCCTTAGTCACCTGATGGTTGGATTACTGCAACGTACTTTACATGAGGCTGCTCTGGAAACCACTTCAGTAGTCACAGCTGGTCCAAAATACAGCAGGGCAAACTGTTATGGGTGCACCATAGTATATCCATGTCACACTGCTACTTTGCGAGCTGCACTGGTTACCAGTGAGCTTCTGAGTGAAATTCAAGGTCTGTTGGTCATCTATAAAGCCCTTCATGGTATGGGGCCTGGATATTTGCAGGGCCATCTCTTGTCTATTGTTTCTGCCTGTCTTAAAAAAAAAATCAGGATCAGCATGCTTGGGGTTCCATCAATTTAACAATGCTATCTTATGGGACCGAGGATGTATGCCTTCATTGTTGCTGCAACCTGCGCTTTGGAATAGTTTCCCCCCAATGTCCTTATGGCCCTGACCTTGCTGGCTTTTAGGAAGGCACTTAAAACCCGGCTGTTCCTATAGGTTAGAAAGAATGATGGGTGTTCCTGCTAATTTCCAGATAGTTACAGTAGTTTGGTTTTTCCTCCTCAGTATGGTCATACTTTAATGTTTAATGTTTGGTTTTTTAGTCCTTTGAACCGTTGCAAGCTGCCCAGAGTCAGTGAGTAAGTGGTCTTAAATATTGACTAAATAAATAAATACCTCTGCAGAATGTACAGACTGTTGGTCACACCATTGCAACATAGTAAGCCTCTGGGCTTTACACAAAAGCAACTGAAAGCTCCACAGAATCACAGTAGAGGGTGAAGGCATACAGATGTCCCATGGCAGTGACTATGTCATAGAGAAAGAAGTCATTTGTGGAGGAAAAGATATGAGGGAACTCATATTTCAGCCAGTAGTGAGGGGAGACGGTGAAAGGGTACCAACAGCTCTGCTAGTTGTGGTCCAGGTGGTAGCAGAGAAGTGGTGTCAGGTGGGGAAGGGCTGATACGAAGTTGCTTGCCAGTTGCTTGGCCTGAAAAAGTGATGCTTCCAGCAGTAAACTCCAAATGAGGAGGAAGTCCAGCTGTGGAGAAATTGCAGCAGTCAACAATCCAGCTCTACCATCTAGCAAGCCAGAGCTACCAATAAGGAGAGTGGTAGCAAAGAGAAGAGTGCCCATGTTCCTCTCCCTCTAGCTTAGACCTTTACACCAGCACTCTGGTGGTGGTGTTAACTTACCAAAGCTTGTGTGTTCAGGAGAAGTCCAAGTTCCCATATAGTCAAATAATCAGGTCCAACCTAGTGGTGGGGGATACTGGATACCTGCAAGGAACAGGATTGGGCAGGGGGTGATGGGAAGAAGTGTAGGAAAGCTTCCAGTTACTTGAGTCAAGTGGCATATTATGCTGTCATAGTATCCAAGGAGTGGTAAGCAAAAGCTACCTGTCCCAAGGAGAAAAGACAGGCATGGGATAGGAAAGTCCAAAATATAGGCAGTACCAAAGAGAAAGGAAATTAGAAAATCCATGTCACCTTTCTCTTGTAAGAAATAGCTGCCTCAGTTCTTTGAGAAAGTAATTGGCTAGAGAGAGAACCCAGGTGCTGGGTTGAAATGATGCCCAGAAATGCAGGGAAAAAGCCAGATAAATAGCTACAAGGCGTGGGGGGGGGGAATAATAGTAGAAAATCTGTACTGAAATGCACTTGTTTATGGTTTTGCACCAATAAAAGCAACTTCACCAGAAAAAATACTGTTTGCTCCTTCAGGTTTATACCATCCAAACAAAAATACTGTAATAGGGAACCCCTGGCAGCAAGATTAAAGAATGAGAAATTTAGCAACTTCTGAATGTACGTTGTCGTCATTGACAGGTAAGGTGTGTCATGCAGTGCAGATTTGCTGACTTCCGCTGCCAAGCAGCTAAAGGTGGAGCAGAAGCAGAATAAAAAATGACAATACAATGTCACATTCCAGCAAGGTGCAATGCCAGTTAAAAGAGAAGCGTCCTTTCTCCGTCCTGGGACTGTGAACGCAGATGACGGAGACACTTCAGCAAAGAGCTCGGCGGTGCCTGGAGCTGCCACCGGGGGGCGCGGAGCATCGCCCGCGGCTCGGGAGGCAGAGGGGAAGGGGATGCGGACGCGGCCATTCGCGCTGTCAGAAGGTGGGAGCGGCGATGGCGGCCCCGCGAAGGGACGCCTCAGCCCAGCCACCATGGGCTAGGCCCCGGGCCGAGGGCGGAGGCCGGACAGCAGGGCGCAGTGTCGCGACCGGCTTGCGGGGCTGGGTGGCGAAGCGGTTGGTTGGGGCCAGTCGCCGCGGCGGGATCGCGTCTCTTTAGTGTTTGCCGAGGATGGCGGCGTCTCCAAAGTGTCCTGGGAACCAGGTAACCGAGGCCGCGGAGGAGCCGGACGGCCCGCCGGGGAACCGGGATGGCGCGGGGGCGGCGGGGGCGGACTCCTCCCCGGCGGCCCCGGCCCCGGCCTTGGGCAGCTGCGGGAGGTGCTACCGCGGAGGAGCGAGGAGTCGCCTCCTTTGGCGGCTGTTCCAGCGGCGGCGGCGGCGGCCGGTAGAGAGGAACTGAGGTGCGCAGGACGAGCCCCGCCGCTTTTGCTCCTCTCCTGCTCGCCTAATCTCGTCCTTCGCCGGTGACGCGGAGGGGCGGGACGGTCAGTGAGTCCCTCGGTCCCCGGCAGAGCCACTTATCCGGACAGGGCAAGGCAAGGCAGGGCAGGACGCGCACAGGTGAGACCCCCACCCTTGGGAGCTGCGCGATACTTCTGAAAAAAACACTGTACAGTATTATCAGACAACTTTCTGAAACCCTCTGGAAGGGTAGGAAATTGAGTTATGATTCCTGAGCTCTCATCACTCAACCTGAATTAAATTATATTGTAATAAATTTATGATAGATTATAGGATGAACTTCTAATGGTCAAACAGTGAAATTTGCTTCCATAAGATAAATTGATGGGTTTTGACCGCTCTATTAAGGTACTAAACAAAATTGTGGAAGATAACTAATAAATCATTATTTTAATTATGATTGTGTATTATTTCTAGTTTCAGAGTTAATGTACCTGTGAATTCCAATTACTGGGGAGTATGAGTGGGGAAGTGTTAGTGAGTTCATATCCTCTTATAAGTTTCCTGTAGGCATCCAGCTACTGGTTACTGGGAACAGAATGCTGAACTAGAGAGCTATGGGCATCCATGAAGGTGCAGGGGACACATGCAAATGATATGAAGCATGAACTCTTTTTGCATCATGATACAAAATAGCACATCTACATAATTTGTATTATTTGTATGATCCCTTTAAATAATGTTCTAAAACTTGATATTGTTTCATTTTTATTTTGTCCCTTCTCACAAAATTCTTCAAAGCTTTAAGCAAGCCTCTTTTGTAAATCCAATATAGGAAAATTATCCAGGTCACTCTCTTGGTTTGTTATTTGTATATCCTTTTTGATTATTAAGACATCAGCTGGTTTCTTTTGTCTGTCCAGGGTAGCACCTTTTTTCCATATCATTCTTGTAGCCTGTCATGTTTAAATCCACTTTCAGATAGTCTCAGTCTTATCAAATATAACTTGTTCCTCTTTCATAACATCTTTTAAACACAGTTTATCTATAGGGACAGACACTCTTAAAATTAACTTCTTAGTCTATTGTTCGAAAATATCCTTAAGTATGTCCAATGTTAAAATATTTTGCTTCATTCTGTATTCGTAAGTCAAGTTTTAAGTATTCTTCTCCTTTAATTGTAATATTTAGTTCCTTCTGGTTCCCTCTATTGTCCAACCTTCAAAGTCTCATCCTATCATGTTTTTTAAAGAGAATTCAAAACAAAAGCATCTTCCCATGGGAAGGATTCTTACGATTAATTCCAAAATCTTATTTCAATTCCATCTGGACCCTTAGTCCATTTGTAACTTTCCATAATCAAAGTTCTAATCACCCTTTTGCTGTTTATTCCAAAATAATTTTTTTAAGTCTTTAAACTTGTATTTAAAACTTCTTTTGCTAAGGATTGAAGGAAACTCACCCACTGCTATAAAATGTATTGATCCAAAGGTTCCTAATAGCTGAAAAGCAGTTAACAAGCAATTTCTGAAAGTGACCAGAAAAGGAAGTATGTGAACTTAGTGTCCTTTCAGAGGCATTGACCGCAGTTTGAGCAAGATGGTTATTCCCTCATCTACCAGAGCTTTAAACCTGCCAGAGACCGCCATCTTGCAGTCTTCTCATGAGGAGCAGTTGTCTGGAGCACTTGTGGGCTATCTCAAGTCCTCTCCTTCTCCAGAGAGGAATTACGAAGAGCCAGCCTACTCACCAGCTCTTCATTCCGCCATGGTCATCGGCTCCACTTTTAGCAGAGCTGTCTTCAGTTCGCCATTTCTTCCCCAGAAGTCCAAAAGAGAGGTACATTTGCATAATTAGGATGCCGTACTGCGTATTGTAAGCTATTCAGAGTCCATATGGAGTCAGGGAGCACCTATGGTGAAATAAATAAATCTATGTGATGATAACTTTCAAATAAGGGCTCCCAATTTTTTAGAAGCAGACCCTATGTTCTAGATGTGAAATATGCATCTCTTCAGTTTCTGTGGTTATAAATTAAACATGCCTCACTTCAGTTCAGTTCATTGTTGCAAGTTTCTTTATTTCAATTGTTTACAGTATTCTGAATTTTATGCACAAATAGTACCAATGTAAGTTACACACACACACACATATTTAAAAATAAAAATAAAGTGATTTTGTAAATAAATTTTGTTGGTAGAAAAGTATTAACTTTTAAAATGTTATCATAGATGTTCCGCACTAGAAAGAAATGGAATTTAATACTGCTGTAGATTACTTTAATACATATGTAGCCTCTGGAAGCTGTTGTAGCAGCCTCTAGAAATCTCCAAATGGCTATCAAGTTACTGTGAATTCAACCCCTCTTCTTCACCTACAATCAACTGGAATATCCATTAGGAAGGTTGCCTGTGCCCCCAGTTGCCAACCATCTTTCTAGAATTATTCCATGTTTGTTGGCATCAGATGCCACTGAGAAATCTAAAAGGACCAGGAGAACCACAGTCCTTCCATTGAGGTCATAAAAGTAGTCATCCACAAGAGTGACCAATGCATTTTTAATTCCATATTGAGACCTGTACTCCAACAGCCAGGGATCCAGACAATCTTTCTTCTGTGCAGCTCCTCAGCAGCAAAATGTCCACCTTCTCAAAAACCTTGTCTAAAAAATGAAAGTGGGAGAGAGGGCAAAAATCTTCTAACAGCATTTGATTGTGTGATGGCTTCTTCAAATAAGAGACCACCGCTACCTTCTTCAAGGCAGCAGGCACCATTTCCTCCTTCAAAAAGTGATTGTTCATCTCCCAAACACAACTGCTTGCCACTTCTTGCTTCCTGGAGGAGCTGGGTGAGGCAAGGGTCCAATCTGCTGCAGATAACCTTGTCCATATCCTCAGAGTCTACAGGCTGAAAGGAATCCCAGATTACCATGTGAGACCTTGCCCCAGTTATGTCTGTTGGTTCTGCCAATGTAGAGTCAAAATCTGAATGAAAACATGCAATTTTGTCAGTGAAATATTTAGCAAACCTATTTTAGGAGTCCAAGGGAAAATCTGGATCATCCTTCCTCAAAAGGGAACAGGTCACCTTGAACAAGGTGGATAATATCTGCTAATGCAATGTGGGCAGAAAAGTCCTAGCACTTCATCTCCCTTTTCACCTCAGCACAGGCTTTGACATAGGTTCATATCTGTGTTCAATTATATTTCATTGCAGAGCCTTCAGTAAAATAGATTTAAAAGAGACAGACAACATCTTCTGTATATTACAATGAAGTAGCAGTAATCTACTCACAGGATGTTGTAAATTATGTATTAATAAAGTTGTCACCGATTGAAACAAACCTATGAATAACCAGAAATTGGTCTCCAACAAAAAGACATCTTCAGGACTAACTCTCAGCGGATGAAAAGTTATCAGCATACCTAATACTTGCCAATACTGAGAGAGAGAGAATGTAAAACTTTTTTTAACAGTACATACAGTCAGGTTGATCAAATGTCATGTTTCCCTAAACTAATGCTATATGCTCACTTTTTTTTTTTCTCTTTTCAGTAAAATCAAGGGCACAAATCAAAATGCAGACGGCATCAAATCACTGTGGCCTTAATTTATCCCCAGCAGTGCTAACAGGTTCAGTGGTTTCTCACTCCTCAGTAAATGGATCAGTTCCAGAATCAGCTGTTGGATGCAATAATTGTATAACTGGTTTTATGGATTCTATATCTCCTAGAAAGTCCCAGGGTAAGCAGGAGATTGATTTTATATATGTATTATGTTATCACTTTTTGGAAGAAGTACTTCAGAAGGTTACAAAAGGGGAAAAGTTCTTTAATTAAAAACATCTGAAATAGTTTAGCACAATTTAGCAGCTCAAGTTTAGCAGCTTAAATAGTTTCTGAAGACTTTTAGGCAGAAGCCCTGAAAGAAACTCACCTTTCTCTTTTACAGAAAAGTTTAAACCTCCAGGTTCGAACCTGGAACAAAGGGTCTTAGACCATTTTGGGTCATAATTTTTCCCCCCTTTGGTAACTCTGTAAACATAACATTCCATTTTTTTCTTTGTCCTGGAACAGTGGCACCAGAACTGAAGTTCCTAATCATGATGATTCTGAGGAAAACCAAAGAATGAATAAGTTGTTATGCCAGTCAAGCATTTTAGTTTCAGGGAGAAGGAGGAATAGAAAAGAGAAAATTCTAGAACTAGGAAAACAATAAACTTAGTGATTCAAAAAATATAATTAGCTCAAAAGAAAAGAATAAAACTTTTTAATAAACAAGTGCATTGTATGTAATAAAAAATAGAGCTGGATAATTGCATACTGATAAAATATTTTATCTAAAATCTATGAACTGTAATTTGAAGTGCACATCATTGAAGTAAAAATAAATATCCAAAGTGAAGTAAAAATAAATATCCAAAGTGGATATCATTAGCAAAAAATTCTTTTTTCAATTTAGTGGTAATAATTTCTAGCCAGAGTATTTATTGCTTTATTGTCAAAAAATAATTCCTAGCCAGATTTTTTTTTAATATAAATGATACTCTTTCTATGAAATGATATATTAAAAATATGTTACCTTTTTATTTATAGTTCCTTTACAGGATAACATGGCGAATCCCGAAGAGAAAACTCCAGTGTGTCTGGTAAATGAATTAGCCCGTTTCAGTAGAGTTCAACCTCTATAAGCTTCTTAATGAACAAGGACCTGCTCATGCTAAGGTAATGCTATTTTCTAGTAAATATAATTTCTTGTCATTTATACTGATTTTTTGCAGATATTTTCTAGTGAGTATAATACTCCAGTAGTTATTGACTTCTGTATTGATCTTAATATTTTTCCTTCTCACAAACAGTCTGCATTTAGAGTAGCCTAAAATGAAGTGACTTAAACCTCAGTGGTTTTCTTTAATTGGAACTGAGATCTTTCTCTTTCTCTCTCTCATGAGACAGAGAAAAAAGAATTAAAAATTCAGTTGTACAAGTAGAAAAATAATATGAGATGAATTATCCATGCAGCACTGATTTTGAAGTTCATAGAAAATATATAATACTATGTCAAGTAATTAATTTAAATTAGCATATTAAATTGTTTAATTTATTGTTTTCCCCATGAGTGTTTCAAATAGAGAGAAAGTTGGAAAAATAAATGGATGAAATTAACAATTGCAGGTTGCATCAATGCACTTATTCCTTGCCCCACCCCCCACCCCCCAGCTCTCTGGAACAGATTTTGAGGGCACACAGAGCTTGCCCATCCAATGATAGTAAGAGTGGAAAACTTCTGGACCAACCAAAAATATTTAAACACACAAAAAAGAAGGTCTCTTTTTTGTGTGTTTAAATATGAGATAACCCTCATTGGTAATCAAAAAATGACCTTTCATGTTTTCCACATTTCCAACCTAGATTTGAAGTACCCTTATATGTACATTCTTGAAAGTACATTTCAAGTACATTTCTGATGTCATATACCAATGCTACATCATTTTATAAACATTCTCTTTTAAATTGTAACATAATACAAATTTCCTTTCAGCCACACACAGTATTTTCCCATTGATCCATCTGTATGTTATAACGAAAGTTCTTAGCCCTTTTCATCGTACTCTTTAACTTGTTCTTCTTACATTTCAAACTTCAGTAAAAGTTTTTATATTTTAGCAATAAAATAGTCATCACTTGCTCATAATTCAGTTTCAAATCCTGTCTTATGTTGTTTAATTCCAAATGTCCATTTATTTATTTATTTTCTATCCCACCTTTATTATGTTTTTTATAAATAACTCAAGGCAGCGAACATACCTAACACTCCTTCCTCCTCCTATTTTCCCCACAACAACAACCCTGTGAGGTGGGTTGGGCTGAGAGAGAGTGACTGGCCCAAGGTCACCCAGCTGTCTTTCATGCCTAAGGCGGGGCTAGAATTCTCAGTCTCCTGGTTTCTAGCCCGTTGCCTTTAACTCTTTCTCTTAACTGTACATATGAAAACCATTGAAAACTAAATCCCTCTGCAATCAATTGATTTTTTGATTTCATCTTATATTCTTCGCGTTCTTGTTCTAACAACTCTCAATATGTTAACCATTTCTCTTTGTCTGCTGTTTCTTTTCTGTAAAATGCTGCTTGTGCTGAGATCCACAAAGGCATTTTCAGGCACAACCTGGGTTTGTATCTCTTCCATATTCTCAATATGGCACTTCTAACTTAATGATTTTTAAAGTCTACATTAACCTTAATTTTATCATACTGTAAAAACCATGCCATCCAAATTGCAGGTTGTGCCTTCCTAATTCTAAAATTCTAAAATGGGTAACACCCATTCTTTCATTCAAACCAAACAGCAGCCTGCAAAGTACAATTTCAAATTGGGGCGGTCCCAATCCTCATTCCTTTGCATGTTGAAGAATTTTAAATTTAACTCTTGGGTTTTTTTCCCCTTGCCATATAAACTTAGATATATCTTTCTAACATTGCTTAAATAGTTCATCAGTTGTAAAATAGGTATTGTTTGAAATAGAAACATCATTCTAGGTAACACATTCATTTTTATCACAGAAATTCTCCCCAACAATGGCAATTGTAACTTTTGCCATCTTAACATATCCTTGATTTCATTCCATACCTTAACATAATTATTTTGAAATAACATACAATTCATATTACTCATAATAATACCCAAGTATTTTACTTTTTTCTCAATCTGAAAACCTGTTTTTTCAATTAATTATTTTTGTTCTCCCATAATCATATTTTTGTTAGCATCTTTGTTTTCTTAATTTTAAATCCAGCTAATGTACCAAAATACTTTAATTTTTCCATTAATATTTCTATTCCTTCCAAAGAGTCTTCCAAAATAACCACCAAATTGTCAGCAAATGCCTTAATTTATACCTTTCTCTTTTAATCTTCACCCCAGCAATTCTCTCATCCTATCTTATATCACTACCCAATACTTCAAGAGTTAGAATGAACAAAAGTGGAGATAGCATGAGATACAAAAGTGTCCCTTTTTGTATCTCACAAGATTTTATGAATTCTCCATTGACAATCATATATGTCTTTTGTGAGATATAAATTGATTTCACCCATTTAATAAAATTCTCCCCAAAATCCGTATCTTCCAGAATTTTGAACAGAAAAGTCCAGTTCAAATTGCCAAATGTCTTTTTGGCATCTAAAAAGATCGGTGCAGCTTGTTTTTCATTATGTTGTTCTAGATATTCCAAAATGTCCAATACGCTTCTAATATTATCTCTTAACTGTCTTTTGGGTAAAAACCCACATTGATCTTCATGAATAAAATCCTGTAAAACTACTTTCATCCTCTCAGCCAAAGTCATTGTAAATAGCTTATAGTCATTGTTTAGTAATGATATCGGTCAATGATTTTTTTGGCAAAGTCAAGTCTTGGCCTTCTTTAGGAATTAACACTATATTAACTCCTCTACCCAACTGTCTGGTATTCTTCCATTCTGTAAAATAGAATTTGTCATTTTTTTGCAATGGTTGTAATAGTTCATCCTCAAAATGTTTATAATAAGAAGCTGGTAGGCCATCTGGTCCAGGTGCTTTCAACAATGCAGAATTTCCATGAGAAGAAATCTGCTAGTGGTGCTGGCAAATTGAATGAAGGAGATGATTTTGTGGGTCAGGGCCCTGCACTTAACATTTTTGGGTGCAAGCCAAGGACTACCAATAGAGAATTATAAAAATGTCATATGGCCTATCATTCATGTAGGTTGGGATAGATATCCTTTTTCCCCTGACTTCTTGGTGAGAGTTTGAAAAAACCTGTGTTAAACCTATTTTCAGATCAAAAGTATATTTTGTATTTTCCGAACACAAAAGAACAGAAAACTGACAGATTTGACAGAATTGTGAGGGGGGAAGAGATTCTGGAGACCATAAAAAAAGTGTTTGAAGGCCCCATGCAGCCTTGAGCCTCAGACAGCTCATCCCTGCCTTACCCAATTGCATTTAGTCTGTGAAACAAATGTCCTCTTTTATCTTCCTTTTATGTCCTTGGAAGATGTTTACAGTGCAGCTGACTCTTGGAGAACAGACATGGGAAGCTGAAGGAACCAGTATTAAAAAGGCCCATCATTCAGCAGCTAGCAAAGCTTTGAATGAAAGTACTTTCCCAAAACCAACACCTAGACCACCGAAAAACAGTGTTAATAATAATCCAGGCAAGTCACAATTCTATTTCTCACAACATTCATGCATGCTGTCAGAGTAGCCTAGCACATTTTCAGCTGGTGTTTACTGGCAGCATCAGTGAAGTTGAAGAACTGTGGTTAGCAGAATGAAGGAAGGCTAATAATTTGTAAATCTTATCATGGGTATGCAGTTATTCACGACTTATCATAGCAGAAGCTGCTGAGATTTCATATTTCTCCAAGGTTCATGTTTTTTACCTTCAAGCTATAAACTAAATTAAGCAGTTGGGGAAAAACCTAAAGTAAAATTTATTTTTCTTAATGAAATTAATTAATTAATTAATTAAAAGGACATTTTGTAAAAGAATCAAATTCTGGTTCACCTCCTTTACATACACATTGTAATGTATAAAATTCACAGGAATAGAAGGCTGTAACACCTTGCCTAGCTTTCATTGCATCTTGGAAATAGTTTGTAAATTTAGTTCTCTCTGTGCAATCTTATTGTATGAATCAAAATGTAAATTAACAGTATCTTAGTTCTGTTATTACATGCAAACAAGCTTTAATGAACAGAGAAGTTTGCTCGCACTCATGCAACTACCAAGCTACTTCTTCCAAATTATTTTCAAAGTGTGAACAATCCTAAATAGAATATTTTTAAAAATCCTCAAATTAAAGAATTGTAATACTCAGTTTAGATTGACAGCAGTATGAAGAAAGATGGAGTTCAACTGCATTTCGTATTGTGAGACATCTTCCCGGTGACCATTGACCACAGATACACACTGGCTTCATTTTAGTGTAATGTTAAATCATAGTTTATCAGAATTATCCTTAAACTTGTATGTCCCTTCTATCTCCTCCTCTGGGGCAGCTATATGGAGTTTAGAAATTGTATTATAATTTTAGCTTAACTGCACTTTAATTTGTCACTAGAATCATGTTAAACTGAAAGAAGGAACTAAAGGAATTATGAACTGAAGTTCATTGGTTTCTTCTGGCTAGAGTAATCTTAACCACAATTTTTTCAGGTTTGGACAACAGAGCAAGCTGTGACTAATCTAAGAAGGAATCATAAGCTTCGTAGTTGTTCTTTGTGACTGTGTCAGAAGAGGAAATCTTGAATTGCTTAGTAGTGCCTTCTTTTTAATGCTATTAAAATCTTCCCTTCATTGTTTAAAAACATAGAACAATCAGAATAACTGGCTGAATGAATGTATATCAGCTTGGTATGTTCTATGTCAGAATGTTAATCCATCCAGTCCTATGGATGGCCAGTGGTAAATTATGCTGGAAGTTCAGTTCAGCGACATCCACAGTAGAGGACTACAGACTCATTATTCTGAAAAGTATAGGGATTGTTAGCAGGAGATACTGGGCAGCAGGTGAAGTATATAGTGTATATTGTGAGGATTGGAATAGAATTATCCCTTACTTCTAAGTTCCATAAAGTGATTCCAGTGCTGTCACGAACACCTTTCTTGACACCCAGGGTTTTGTTTCGAAATGGTATTTGACGTAACTAGGAAAAAAGAAGCCAGGGGTGATAGGAGTATCATGTGGAGCTTGAGCTTATTTGGAAAAGTGACTGTGTGTTTTACCTCTACACAGTGTATTTACGAGGGTTGAATGAAAAGTAATGTTTGCAATGGTATAAGTCATCAACGCATGGCAGTGCTAACACACTCAAAACTCTGATATCTTATTTAGCTCTTTCACTTCAGTTGATGGGAATTTGCTGTCAGATAGATAGATAGATATTTATTCGGTCAATGACCAGCAAAATTTAAAAGAAAAAAAAAAGTACAATCAAGAAATACAATAATAAACTACGAACTAACAAAATAGATCACATAATGATACAGCATTCACTCTGCCATTACGGTATTAATACATTTGTTACCTTATGGGGTGAGCCTAAAACATTAGAAATTATACATTAAGAAATTATAAAATGAAAGTAAAAATATATATACCCCAACAATTTATCTATTAAAATATTGCAAATTTAAAAGTATTTTTTAAAATAGGGAGTTATTTCTTTGTCTGGATTTGTCTTATTTTCATTGCAGCAACACAGAATTTGGCAACTGTACACATAATGTAAGGTTTTAAATCCTGAAGTAGATAGTTCATGTAAAAATTATCTGGATACCCAGGGAGTTTTTCTATTAGGGGCAAAATGTAAATTGACCTGATATCCCTATAAAATTTACAGTGTAGCAGTACATATAAGATGGTTTCTACTTTCTCTTCACCGCATGGGCAGATACGCTCAGCTATGGGGACTTTGTTGTATCTGCCTTGGAGTAGTGCAGATGGGAGAATATTGAATCTGGCTTTAAAGAATGCTGTCAGAAAATGTTGGTGTTTCTGTTATTTGTGATATGAAAGCCTGCAGTGAGTACTTTAAGCCACATGTCATAACTGAATTTTTTACTGCAAAAGGAAGAAATTCACCACCAAATGCAAGTTGTTTATGGTGATGACTGTATTGGCATGAATATTGTGCATTGCTATGCCCAAAAATGTAAAGGTGATAAACCAGGAAGTGTTGGTTTGGGTGATGAAGAATGAAGTAGATGATGTCTGACAGCAGCCAATGAGTTTCACAAGAGAAGGGTTGATGAACTGATTGCCGACAATTGATGGATAACTTAAAGGGAATCTGCTGTCAAGCTTGGCATTTCACAGGAATGTGTGGGTCACATTATTGATGTTTTTCAACATCAGAAGATTTCTTTAAGATTGGTTCCTTGCATGCTGACTGCAGAGATGAAAGCTTCAGGAATTTAAATTTGTCAGCAGTTGTTGCCACCTTACAGGAATGAAGGTAAGGAATCTCTTTACAGATCATGACAACTGACAAAACAGCAGCTCATCATTATTATCCAAAAATGAAGCATCAGTCACGAAATATAACAAAACATCACCTGTAGGGGGAAAAAAAATCAAAACATAGGCTTCAGCAGGAAAACTCATGGTTACATTTTTTGGAGTGATACAGATGATCTTACTCAGATGGATTTCTTTGAACCTGGTACCATTATCAACTCAGAGTATTGAATATTGCAACTTTGAAACAATGATTAAGCAGAGTTCTGAAGCAAAGAACAACTTTTGCTGCAATGTGAGTGATAGGCCTCACACCTCACAAGCCATCCAAGAGGCAATTGTGAAGCTGGATCTCACCATCTTACCCCATCCCCATTTAGTCCAGGGGATGGGGCAACTTCCACCTTTCCCCAAAATTGAAAGAATACCTTCAAGGGCATCTGTTTGATTCAAATGAAGAGGTGGAAAGGATTTCGGGCTCTAATTGAAGAGACAAAGCATGGAGTTCTTTTGTGATGGCTCTTAAGAAGCTTGTCTATCATTGGTAGAAGTGTGTAATGAATGGTGGTGATTACGTGGAGAAGTAAATACAGGTAGCAAAACAGCTCATTCCAAGGATTATTTTCCTATTTCATTTATTAAAACATCCCTTTTTAAACTAAAGGTATGGAACTGGAGGCTTTACTTTTCATTCAACCCTCATGGCTTAATTTTTTCAATAATGTGTGTGTGCACTCAGGCAATAGTTTTGATTCATTTTGCTTTGCTTTATATTTAGATTGAGGGTTTATAAGTGTCTGTATATGTGTATTTTCTGGATTTTATTGTATGTAATGAGCATTTTGCCTCTCCCCCCCCCCTTTTTCCCCCCACTGTATATTTCATTGAGGACCACCAGCTTGCCTTTTATAAAATAAGTAGTTTTGATTTGTGAGAGCAAACATGTGATTAGGCATTTTGGTTCTGAGACCTCAGCTCTTTCTAATGTTCAGCTTGTGGGGCAAGATACTTACCTCTGAAATGAATGTTAGAGTAGAAAATTGTCCATTCAAAAGAGTTGTTTTACATTCTGCATCTTACCTCTACCTTGGATAAATTTTTTGTTTTTTATTTCAGAAGATTGCCTTTAAGTTATCCATCAATTGTTTTTTATTTCAGAACATATTATTTTATGATTGACTCCATCCTTATTGTTAAGGAGCTTTCGTGAAACACATTTAAACAGATAACCAAACGTTTTTTGTAAGAATGCTCATGAGTCCATCAGCCATCACCCCCAAATAGAATCACTACCTTACTGCTTCTCAAAGTGGTCATTCAGAAAAGCTAATTGACGATTAATATTTTATGCACTGATGTAAGAATAGCCATGTGAATGCACATGTCTCTGAAGATGATGAAATGTTTGTGTGTTACTATCTTTTTGGGTATCAAAATATATCCAACTTTTGTCATACAGTGTTTTTATACATAGTAAATAGCCTCCCTATTAACTCATATTGTATCAATCAGCATTCCTTATGTTCACTTTGACAACATATAAAATTTTATTCTTAGCTTGCTTAACATCTTCTGGAGTAGCCTCATATGAGTGAATGAGATTATCTCCAGGTTTAACATTTAGAGCTTTTGTAAATTTGGATCTGAATGTTTTCAGTCAGTGCTGCTTGTGGGATATGACAGTTCATGATTAAAAAGTAGGAAACGGAAGAAGAATTGATCCTGGTGTTTCTGATATGCTTGTTAAATGCTAGATATGCATTCTTGTTTTTATAGGCAGTATTACTCCAACAGTGAAGCTGAATGGTCTTGCTATGAAAAGAGGAGACCCTGCCATCTATACACCATTAGGTCAAAAGCCAGCCCCAAACTACAGAGTAAATTATAATTTTTGTGGCATGTACAATCAGAGGTTTGTGCATTTTTAATTGTTATAGCATCAGTAGCACCTGAAACTATTGGCAGATTTTAAGCTTTTAATTTTTATATGCTGCATTTCATCATTTGATACCTTATCTATAGTACTTCAAGTGTGCTCTAGATTCTGAATTTCCTTTTCCTTCTGAGTGAGAGACTGTATCTGGAAAATTAGCAGGAAATGAAACCATTTCCTCATCGCAGAAAATATATATGGCATTCTTCAGTTGGCAGATGTTGTTACTTGATCGCTCTTGGTTTGTTAAGTTAAAACAAAAAAACCTCTTCATTTCACATTTTACAAATCTTCTGTTCAAGGCATTAGTGGAAATGGATGTGATCTCCTTACAGCTGTTGTGCAAGAATGGAAAACCTTCCTCACCGCCCTTTAAAAGAACTACAGTATGGCACAGCGAATTGTAGAGGCAAACATGACAATAGAAAATATTAGAACATCCTTATTTATTTAGGTTTCCATTTTTGCGATCAGGTGACATGTGTTTTCTCAGCAGTTTGAGCCAGTTAGGGGTTTCTATATCATCTATATGGTTTGTAACCTAGTCATCTAAAACAGAGCTGCACAATTTTTTTAAACTAAGGCTGCAATTGATTCTTGAGTGATAGGCTGGCTGCATTTCAAAAAGAAGTTGGGGCCAAAGAAGTGGAAAGGCCAGGACTTTAATATAAATATAACATTTTTCCTAATTTTCCTCAAATTTCTTTTAACAAATAAATAAGAAAAACAAGTTTGGACTGTACTAAAGGTTTGAGAGCCTTGAGGTCTTTGATGATACGCGTTTCATCCTCGGCATACTTTTCTCTGTCAATATTTAATTTGTTGAGAAAATTGAGGCTGCATTCTTATATCATGACAATAATACAGAATACCTGCGCAATGGTTATCATGGTCACATGGGACCCAGTTTAATGTATTTATTGTTAAATAGATTTCTTATTGTCCAAAATCTCAATAGATATATTTCTGTAACATTGAAGTAAGTTTAGTATAATGAAATCCATTATTAAATAGATCTTAAACTTTGAAGTGAAATAACTTACCATATCAATTGGGACATGGCCAGGTAGGGAATGGTCTGGCCTTCATATGATCCTTTATAATATATTAAAAACCCTTGTGCTCTTCTCTGGAGTCATTAGTTCAAGATTATCAGGTAAGCCCGTGAAGGGACGCGGTGGAGCTGCGGGTTAAACCGCTGAGCTGCTGAGCTTGCCGATCGGAAGGTCGGCGGTTCAGATCCGCATGACGGGGTGAGCTCCTGTTGCTAGTCCCAGCTCCTGCCAACCTAGCAGTTCAAAAACATGCAAATGTGAGTAGATTAATAGGTACCACTTCGCTGGGCAGGTAATGGCGTTCCGTTTAGTCATGCTGGCCACATGACTACGGAAGTGTCTACGGACAAACGCCGGCTCTTCGGCTTTGAAACGGAGATGAGCATTGCCCCCTAGAGTCGGACACGACTGGACTTAATGTCAAGGGAAACCTTTACCTTTACCTTTACTAAGTTCATGATAGTCCTGTCACAAAACTTGTACTCATGGTTTCCATGTGCCTAGAGTAATATGAAAATCAATCTGTGGAAAGGAGCTTTGAAAAACAATGGAATGCTTCATCCATGAGAGAGGTGAACTTGAGAAAATTGAGGTTTACAGGACCAACTGTCACTCTGATTAGATTTAGAAAAAAGTCTATTAATAGTGTAACTCAAAATAATTCCTGTAGGCCACCAGATGGCAGTACTGTTTAAGTTTATCATTTGTTTTTTAGCTTCAACTGCAGAAAGAACACCCCAAAGCATTTTTCAGCAGACTGTTATGCTTTAGTATCTTTTATTTCATACCAGTTATAGACTGCAGTGTTTTGTTCCATGATATATTTTTAAAAATGGATGTGATTTTTAACTCTTTGTCTATTACAACATTTTCTAATAGCTCCTTATTTTGAAAGGTATGTAGAGATCATTGTGGATGTCAGAAAAATTAAAGAACACAGCACACAGCCTATTTGCCACAGAGGTATTTTTAACCTATGACATTATTTCATGCAAAATGCCCTTTAGTGCCATACTTATACAATTTTTTCTTTCTTTCCTTTTCCCTCTTTCCTCCTTCTCTCCACATCATATTTCACGTACATTGAAAGTACGTGACTGAACAATATACAGTATTCATTTTCCCAAAATCCTTGCAGCATTTTAACTCCATTCTGTAAAATAGTAGATTCTGTTGAGCTTCATCCAGAGGGTAGCAAGGCAAAATTAAAAGGCATCCACAGCGAGGAACTGGGGAAATAGCATCATTAGGAGCATAAGCACAAAGTAGAAAGAGGGCTGGAGTTTGGATACCTGGATACCTCTTAACCAAACTGGGTTTTAGGTGAGACACAAAAGAACCATGGGGTACAGAGAAGGTTTTCTCAATCTGATATCCTCTAGATTTAATGAAAGCATTCTCTGGATTGCCCAACCAATATATCAATAACTAGACTGGTTGAGGAATTTTGGATTTTAAATCCAACACATTTGGAAGGAATCAGGTTCAGGAAAATTGAGATCAATGCTTTTTAATGAGAACAGATAGTTTTTGGTCAGTGAAGTCTGCAGCCACAATACTCATGCCCTTATCACCATACAGTTGGACTCTTGCAATACTCTCTCTATGGAGCTAAGTTTGAGGAAGACTCAGAGCAGAATGCAGCAGCCCAGCTGGTGTCAGGTAGGGCCCACTACTGTAGAATAATAGCTATTTTATTATTGCTATATTGGCTACCCATAGGCTTCCAGACCCAATTCAATAGTACTGGTTATCACCTATAAAGCCCTATATAGATAGTCCTTGCTTAATGACTGCCCTGTTTAGTGACTGTTCAAAGTTACAATGGCAATGAAAAAGTAACTTCATGACCGGTCCACACACTTACAATAGTTGCAGCATCCCCATGGTCATGTGATTGAGATTCGGGTGCTTTGCAACCAGCTTCTGATAAGCAGAGTCTATGGAGAAACCAGCAGTAAAATTGTAATTCATGGTTATGTGATGTCTCACTTAAGGACAGTGGGTGATTTCCCTAACGACCATGTTAGAAGTGAGGTTGTAAGTCTATCGCAGTCATGTGATGTCTCACTTAATGACCACACAGCTTAGTGATGGAATTGTGGTCATTAAGTGAGGACTACCTGTAGACTATGATGGCAAGGTATATCAGGGATTGCCTTGTTTGGAATGAATCTGCCCATCTTGTCAGGTCATCTAAAAAGAGCTTACTGAGAGGTCTGCCCCATTAATAGGTAAGAAGTGTGCAGACTAGAATCCATTTTTTCTTGATTATGACCCATGCTATGGATTTGTTTGGACCCCTTGCTCCTGGATTTCAGGAATAATCTCAAAGCCTTTCTTTTACACCCAACCTTCAAAGCTGAAACCTAGTTGTATATGTTGGTTGCCATCTTTTTTGTATGTATAATGGATAGATCGCCTAAATGTGGGATGGGTAGTATAGTGTGGGGTTTTGTTTTAATGGTTGCTATTTTATACTGCCCAGAATCTTGCAATTGGAGCAAGTACATAAGAATTCCCAGTCAGAATTCTGGGAGCTGTGTTCTCATAACATCTGGAGGGTACTAGATTGGGGAAGTGAAAGGGAAGATAAGTAAGGAATAATGGCTGCTTATAAAAGAGTTGTGCTCTCTATAAGTAAATATAAGGTTAGCCCAGAACTTACACCATTTCTGTTCTGTCTTCCTAAAAAAGAGAATCTTTTCTGTGAAATATTTGCCTTCTTAGTCTTAGTCTTCATCCCACAACTGAAAATATACCTAAGAATGTAGAAGAGCATTTATATTTATCTGTCCCCTCTGGGCTTGTTTTTCTTTTTCCTCCATCTCTTTTTTTCTTCTGCTGCAGTCACTATTTAAACTCTAAACCTGGGATGAAGAATTTCCTAGGATTTTTTGGTTTGGAATTTTTGTTTCTTTGATTTACAATAATGTTCTATAAACATTAATAATGTTAATAAAAATATATTGTATATACTAATGGTAAATTCAATTCTCACAGTACAATTTCTAAGCTGTGCAGGGAGTAGTAAGCTGGCTTCAAGATTACACAAGAATTTCAGAAGTACAAAACATGAAAAAAATCCATGAGTGGAGGGGATCCTGAAATAAGCCATAAAGATTGAGTACGCTCCGTGGGCATAGAATGTTATTGTTGCAGTTATATGTGTAAATAAATAAAGTTAACAACTAAAAACTAGAGCACAATTTAAGTACAATAACACTCTTTTTCAGGGCATTTTGTCCTTTCAGTGTATATAGTGCTTTTTATGCCTAGATCATTAAGTATTATGTGTAATCAAAACAACCCCCTCTGCTAAACCTTTAGTTTTTTCTCATGAAAAGCTTCGGTTTTCTTATGCTTGCCCTTGTTTATTCTAATTTTTAAGCACTTTACTGGATAGCATTATATAATAGGAAAACATTCATCTTAATAATTTGGCTGGGTTAGCCCAATGTATATAACATTAATAGGGATAAATAACAATGCTAAATTAAAGGGTTGAAGTACCTTGTTCTCTATGTAGCCAATATGTTGGCAAATACAGTGTTTCTTTCCGTGTACAGAGATGATAACTGCAGTAAGATATGCAGCATTGTTTATGTTCTTCTGTTTGGAAAATGTTGGAGTATTTGGAAAATGTTCTTTCTAACCACTTGGCATGCCATTAAGAATGGTGGGTAATCTAGTTCATGGAAAAAAATTTGTGCTGAAATAGGGAAGAGAGTTGGGCAATCCACGACATAGATTCTGCCTTTTTTAGTTTGCGTTAGGAACTTTTAAATTTCTTGCCTAAAAGGAAGTGTCATTCAAAACTTAATTAGAACTCTTAAATTATAATCAAACTTCATTATAATCAAACTTCTGCTTTCTTCAGGACTAATGGTAGAGAGAGGGCAGTCTCATTTGCACTACTGTGTGAAAACAGAGTTGCATGATAGCACTGTGCTTAGTGGACAGCCTGCTGCTTATACAGTAATGGCTATTTAACTGCTGCTGACCCTTCCTACCCATTGCAGTTCCACTGTGTTCTAGAAAAGCTGTTATTAAGGGATGAGGCTGTGTCTGGAATAGTGTGGGATATGATGCATCCTGGAAGGGTTAGCAACAAATAGTGCCTAGCCTGTGCAAGGGGAGCTTCTTTTTGTTATTTCAAAATCACCATTGTACTGGATACAGGGAGGGAGCAAGGGGAGCAAAGAATTGCTGATCATTCATTTTTTGTAATATGCCCAAAGCCATATGAAGGAGCACTGAACTGAAGGATGTAATGCTAGCAAATGAAACATTTTAAGTTCCCTTTTAAAGTATTTTGGAATTAATTGTTGTGGCTTTATAGAACAAATATTACTTTGTCAATTATTTCTTCCTGTTTTGTATTAAACTCTCTAGGGACACACTAAATGTGTAAGAAATAAATGGTTGAAATGCTATGACTTTTATCTGAATGCCCGTGAAAGAAATGCAGCCTGCTATGTGAAAGTCCAGAGATGGTATTCATGAAAGAACACTACAGTCAAATTAAAATAAGTAATGCATAGAAGTATCACACATAGGAAATCTGGATGCAACTTACCCATACATTAATTTACTAGAAAGGATAAATGTGTATTGCTCTCTATCCCAGGTATGAGAATAACCCTCTTTTCCTTGTAAGTTTCTGTTAGCTTATGAAAAGTTAGTGAATATGTCTCTGCATTATATAGGCAGGGTGCTTCTTAAATCTATCCTAACTAGAAAGTCCAAAATTAACATAATATGACATGATGTGACTATAGATTATTTCAGACTCTGAGGAAATGCTCATGAATTCTAGCGCAACTTTTGGAGTCTTGTTCAGACTTTTTACATAATATTTATCTTACTAATTTATGGGAAAGCATTAACTGTTCATTTAAAATATACTTGCTTGTGTTTGGAGAGATTCAAAGTTACTTCCATTTGTGCTCAGAGATATTTCATTGTCTCCCTTCCAGTTGCATCTCTCCTAACCCCTCCCTTAATTAAGAGCTTGGAACAGCATCCCATTTGAAAGTCAGGGGTGCAACCTATGTGGAAAAAAAATCTGCTTTCCTGTCCATGTGTTTATGGAGATGTTTTGCATGCATACAGAGCTCCTCTGGATTCCAGTCTATGTGTGGTGTAGAAATGGGTAAATTAATATGTTTTAAGAATTTTAATCTTACTATAACTAACACTACGGCAGGGTCTAGTGACAAGTTTTCATGAGGAGAAGTAGATCTTGCTGTTCTTCCCATGCACACGCTCTCAAAGACTGCTTTGGAGGGTTCCTTAAGCTCTGGAACAGATTTTGAGAGTGCAGAGGGAGGGGAGCCAAGGGAAGTCTTGTGAGATGGATGCACTTGTGTAACCCTGGATTCTACCTCTATATTCTATTCATAATAGAGGTCCAGGCAATCATCTTCCTCCTCCTCCTCCTCCTCTTCCTCCTCCTCCTCCCCCCCCCCTCTTCTTGGTAGTAGAACAAACACACTACACCCATATAGCCTAGACTCTGAAATGCGTTTTTCCAAGATAGAGCATGTTTGGATTTTTCTGGTTAATTTCACCACCTCTTAATTAAAGTTATTTTAAAGCTCTAGGTTAGCTGCTTCTGCTTTTTGCTTCAGTTGGCATAATTATTCTCTTAAAAGATGCTGCCATATAAAAGAATTGAAGAAGGATCACATAAATTGACTATTTATTTATCTTTTACTATGCTCAGAATGTTTTGCAGTAAAATGGAGTAAAATGCAGTAAAGACCCTAACCCTTTGGTTATCTCAAAAATAATGTAGTACAAAGATGTTTATCCAGAAACTTAATACACAATTCAGAAAACTAAAGGAGACAAACAGTGCATCTAATAGACACAGCTTTATAATGCAAGTTATAATTTGCAAAGAAAATGGAATTAAATACAAGCAATTCATATCACTTTGAAATTTTACCAATTTTGTTAGGTTTGTAAAACATCCATTCTTCCAGGAATGTTGATGCGATAGAGGGATCTGAAGAAATATGGGAAATGCAATATGAACAGATCAGTTCATAGTAATACAACAGTAATATTTTATTTTTATGTATATTTAGTGGCCATACATGGAAAAGTCTTAAGGGATGTTTAATATGCAATTAATATTTGGCTAGAAAAGAAGCAGATTGATTCAGCATGTTTGTTCCATATGACATCATATTCCATTAAAAATACAATAAACAGAAATCTTGTTTGCCTCTGTGGCAAACCAAAATGATTTTTTGTAATTGTCAACAGACCATAGTAATTTATTTAATTACAGTGGCGCCTAATCACACCAACTTGAAGGCATGTTATGAATCCCTGTTTTCAGATGCTAAGAACCAGCTGTAAACATTGCTTAAGAGTTTTGTGCTGGCTCATAGCTTAGAAACTGGGTTCCAGCTGAACATTTTTAGTTCTTAAATGGTCTCCTATTAGTGGTCTCCCAAAATAGTTGCCTACCTTGGGAATTTATCTTAAAGCTTATTAAAATATTTACAGACCATATACTAAATGCATCAGGACCTTTGCCCATATAGGCGCTGTTGGAGTTTCTCCAGGCAAAGCACCTTTTATGGAATTCTCAATTATACCACTAGGTTTGGCACACACAAAAAGTGCCTGATGCATTGTCATTGCAACGCTTCGTAAGTGTTACATTCTGGTGATGTAAGAAATGGCTTCAGGAGATTCACAGTTCACCTATGTATTAGTTTACTTGGCAGTTACTCATAAAACCTCTGCTTGGATTGATTAGAATCCTGTACTAGAAGAATTAAGGTTTGGATCAGACTGATCTTGAAATTTGCTAGGTAAATTAGGGCTTACAGGAATATTTTGAGGCTAGCATTAGAAATTCATCTGTCCTGAATTTTTTAGAAGAACAGAATGATAAAACTGCAGCAAATATGTATCTTTGAATATTTTTACTTCTACCAATAATTAGTAATTACAGCTACTTCTAAATCATAGAAACTAACCAGACATCTGTTTGATTGCAGGCATGAGCTCCGAAAGAATTGTCATACACTGAAACATAGCCTGAAAAAAGAACCATCAATGAAAAAAATGAGACAGTTTTAATTAACTTATCAATCCAAAATATTATAACCACATCTTAGTTCTTGCTGATATATTTCAATGTATAAATTGCTTAGTATGTGGATTTGACATATAGTGAGAAAAGCTTTCCCCATATTTTTTTTTCTTAGATACCACTGCCCAGTGCCTAAGGTTTTCTACGTTCAGTTAACTGTAGGTGAGCATGAGTTTTTTTTTGTGAAGGAAAGACTCAACAAGCTGCTAGACACAATGCTGCAGTGAAGGCACTTCAAGCTCTTCAGAATGAGCCAATCCCTCCAAAATTACCTCAGGTTAGTGATTTACTTTTTCTTGTAAACACAGCATGCACACCTTTTAATTTGTGTAATTAAATTGTATAATTATATGGAATAGTATTTGGAAGACAGTCAGACTTTGGTCTTCACAACGTGTGCACATGCACACACGCACGCACCCACACAAGAGAGAGCCAGCGGAATGGAATTTTGGATTAGGGCCAAATTCTACTAGATTTACTACCAAGTCATCTACCTCCCTTCACCAGCATGTGTTTCAAGTCTTAATTTTGTAGAGAACATACTTTGTTGTTAGGTATCATGGTTCTCATAGATCACTGGTCTCTGTCTAGTGCTTTGGTATGTAGATAGAGTTCTGTGTCCTGATTGACTCTTCTATTTCCATGTGCATGTTGAAGGTTCTTCTAGAGAAACAGTTGCCCTCAGACCTTATCACTGTTGATTCTAGAGCTAAGGCAACGGAACTGCAACTGCCAGAGTTCCCCACCATGTATGGGGCAGACCAGGTTGAGAAAGAATGCTTTATGTGACAGTTATGCGGCATTCCAAACTGGTTGTGGAATCTCTGTGGAATAGATTGGTTTGTCACATAAAGATCTACACATGGTCGTTTTTATTATAGTAATTCTAATCATGATATATTATTTCAATGTAGATTTCAATGCAGTAATGTTTATATGGAGAGCCAGTTTGGTGTAGTGGTTAAGGCATCAGGCTAGAAACTGGGAGACTGAGAGTTCTAGTCCCACCTTAGGCATGAAGCCAGCTGGGTGACCTTGGGCCAGTCACTTTCTCTCAGCCCT